>NW_028270172.1:16635435-16799879 GCF_037043375.1 Chiloscyllium plagiosum
GTGGTGGAGGGAGTGAGTGTGAAGGTGGTGGAGGGAGTGAGTGTGAAGCTAGTGGAGGGAGTGAATGTGAAGGTGGTGGAGGGTGTGAGTGTTGATGATGGTGGAAGGAGTGAATGTGAAGGTGGTGCAGGGAGTGAGTGTGAGGGTTGTGGAGGGAGTGAGTGTGAAAGTAGTGGAGGGAATGAATGTTGAAGGTGGTGGAGGGAGTGAGTGTTGAAGATGGTGGAGTGAGTGAGTGTTGAAGGTGGTGGAGGGGGTGAGTGTGAAAGTGGTGGAGGGAGTGAGTGTTGAAGGTGGTGGAGGGAGTGAGTGTGAGGGTTGTGGAGGGAGTGAGTGTTGAAAGTGGTGGAGGGAGTGAGTGTGAAAGTGGTGGAGGGAGTGAGTGTTGTAGGTGGTGGAGGGAGTGAGTGTGAGGGTTGTGGAGGGAGTGAGTGTGAAGGTGGTGGAGGGAATGAATGTTGAAGGTGGTGGAGGGAGTGAGTGTTGAAGGTGGTGGAGTGAGTGAGTGTTGAAGGTGGTGGAGGGAGTGAGTGTTGAAGGTGATGGAGGGAGTGAATGTTGAAGGTGGTGGAGAGTGTGAGTGTTGACGGTGGTGGAGGGAGTGAGTGTGAAGGTGGTGGAGGGAATGAATGTTGAAGGTGGTGGAAGGAGTGAGTGTTGAAGGTGGTGGAGTGAGTGAGTGTTGAAGATGGTGGAGGGATTGAGTGTTGAAGGTGATGGAGGGAGTAAGTGTTGAAAGTGGTGGAGGGAGTGAGTGTGAATGTGGTGGAGGGAGTGAGTGTTGAAGGTGGTGGAGGGAGTGAGTGTGAGGGTTGTGGAGGGAGTGAGTGTGAAGGTGGTGGAGGGAGTGAGTGTTGAAGGTGGTGGTGGGAGTGAGTGTTGAAGGTGGTGGAGTGAGTGAGTGTTGAAGGTGGTGGAGGGAGTGAGTGTTGAAGGTGATGCAGGGAGTGAGTGTTGAAAGTGGTGGAGGGAGTGAGTGTGAAGGTGGTGGAGGGAGTGAGTGTTGATGGTGGTGGAGGGAATGAATGTTGAAGGTGGTGGAGGGAGTGAGTGTTGAAGGTGGTGGAGGGAGTGAGTGTGAAGGTGGTGGAGGGAGTGAGTATGAAGCTGGTGGAGGGAGTATATGTGAAGGTGGTGGGTGGAGTGAGTGTGAAGGTGATGGAGTGAGTGAGTGTTGAAGGTGGTGGAGGGAGATAGTGTGAAGGTGGTGGAGGGAGTGAGTGTGAAGGTGGTGGAGGGATTACGTGTTAAAGGTGGTGGAGGGAGTGAGTGTGAAGGTGCTGCAGAGAGTGAGTGTTGAAAGTGGTGGAGTGATTGGATGTGAAAGTAGTGGAGGGATTGAGTGTTGAAGGTGGTGGAGGGAGTGAATGTGAAGGTGGTGGAGGGAGTGAGTGTGAAGCTAGTGGAGGGAGTGAATGTGAAGGTGGTGGAGGGTGTGGTGTGAAGGTGGTGGGGGGAATGAATGTTGAAGGTGGTGAAGGGAGTGAGTGTGAAGGTGGTGGAGGGAGTGAGCGTTGATGGAGGAAGTGAGTGTGTAGGTGGTGGAGGGATTGAGTGTGAAGGTAGTGGAGGCAGTGAGTGTTGGTGGAGGGATTGAGTGTTGAAGGTGATGGAGGGAGTGATGTGAAGGTGGTGGAGGGAGTTAGTGTGAAAGGTGGTGCAGGGAGTGAGTGTTGAAGGTGGTGGAGGGATTGAGTGTTGAAGGTGATGGAGTGAGTGAGTGAAGGTGGTGGAGGGAGTGAGTGTTGAAAGTGGTGGAGGGAGTGAGTGCTGAAGGTGGTGGAGGGAGGGAGTGTTGAAGGTGGTGGAGGGAGTTAATGTGAAGGTGGTGGAAGGAGTGAGTGTTGAAAGTGGTGGAGGGAGCGAGTGTGAAGGTGGTGGAGGGAGTGAGTGTGAAGCTGGTGGAGGGAGTTAATGTTGAAGGTAGTGGAGGGAGTGAGTGTGAAGGTGGTAGAGGGAGTGAGTGTTGAAGGTGGTGGAGGAAGTGATTGTGAAGGTGATGGAGGGAGTGAGTGTTGAAGGTGGTGGAGGGAGTGATTGTGAAGGTGGTGGAGGGAGTGAGTGTTGAAGGTGGTGGAGGGAGTGAGTTTGAAGGTGGTGGAGGGCGTGAATGTGAAGGTGGTGGAGGGAGTGAGTGTTGAAAGTGGTGGAGGGAGTGAGTGTTGAAGGTGATGGAGGGAGTGAGTGTGAGGGTTGTGGAGGGAGTGAGTGTTGAAAGTGGTGGAGGGAGTGAGTGTGAAAGTGGTGGAGGGAGTGAGTGTTGAAGGTGGTGGAGGGAGTGAGTGTGAGGGTTGTGGAGGGAGTGAGTGTGAAGGTGGTGGAGGGAATGAATGTTGAAGGTGGTGGAGGGAGTGAGTGTTGAAGGTGGTGGAGTGAGTGAGTGTTGAAGGTGGTGGAGGGAGTGAGTGTTGAAGGTGATGGAGGGAGTGAATGTTGAAGGTGGTGGAGAGTGTGAGTGTTGACGGTGGTGGAGGGAGTGAGTGTGAAGGTGGTGGAGGGAATGAATGTTGAAGGTGGTGGAAGGAGTGAGTGTTGAAGGTGGTGGAGTGAGTGAGTGTTGAAGATGGTGGAGGGAGTGAGTGTTGAAGGTGATGGAGGGAGTAAGTGTTGAAAGTGGTGGAGGGAGTGAGTGTGAATGTGGTGGAGGGAGTGAGTGTTGAAGGTGGTGGAGGGAGTGAGTGTGAGGGTTGTGGAGGGAGTGAGTGTGAAGGTGGTGGAGGGAGTGAGTGTTGAAGGTGGTGGTGGGAGTGAGTGTTGAAGGTGGTGGAGTGAGTGAGTGTTGAAGGTGGTGGAGGGAGTGAGTGTTGAAGGTGATGCAGGGAGTGAGTGTTGAAAGTGGTGGAGGGAGTGAGTGTGAAGGTGGTGGAGGGAGTGAGTGTTGATGGTGGTGGAGGGAATGAATGTTGAAGGTGGTGGAGGGAGTGAGTGTTGAAGGTGGTGGAGGGAGTGAGTGTGAAGGTGGTGGAGGGAGTGAGTATGAAGCTGGTGGAGGGAGTATATGTGAAGGTGGTGGGTGGAGTGAGTGTGAAGGTGATGGAGTGAGTGAGTGTTGAAGGTGGTGGAGGGAGATAGTGTGAAGGTGGTGGAGGGAGTGAGTGTGAAGGTGGTGGAGGGAGTGAGTGTGAAGGTGGTGGAAGGAGTGAGTATGAAGCTGGTGGAGGGAGTATATGTGAAGGTGGTGGGTGGAGTGAGTGTGAAGGTGATGGAGTGAGTGAGTGTTGAAGGTGGTGGAGGGAGATAGTGTGAAGGTGGTGGAGGGAGTGAGTGTGAAGGTGGTGGAGGGATTACGTGTTAAAGGTGGTGGAGGGAGTGAGTGTGAAGGTGCTGCAGAGAGTGAGTGTTGAAAGTGGTGGAGTGATTGGATGTGAAAGTAGTGGAGGGATTGAGTGTTGAAGGTGGTGGAGGGAGTGAATGTGAAGGTGGTGGAGGGAGTGAGTGTGAAGCTAGTGGAGGGAGTGAATGTGAAGGTGGTGGAGGGTGTGGTGTGAAGGTGGTGGGGGAAATGAATGTTGAAGGTGGTGAAGGGAGTGAGTATGAAGGTGGTGGAGGGAGTGAGCGTTGATGGAGGAAGTGAGTGTGTAGGTGGTGGAGGGATTGAGTGTGAAGGTAGTGGAGGCAGTGAGTGTTGGTGGAGGGATTGAGTGTTGAAGGTGATGGAGGGAGTGATGTGAAGGTGGTGGAGGGAGTTAGTGTGAAAGGTGGTGCAGGGAGTGAGTGTTGAAGGTGGTGGAGGGATTGAGTGTTGAAGGTGATGGAGTGAGTGAGTGAAGGTGGTGGAGGGAGTGAGTGTTGAAAGTGGTGGAGGGAGTGAGTGCTGAAGGTGGTGGAGGGAGGGAGTGTTGAAGGTGGTGGAGGGAGTTAATGTGAAGGTGGTGGAAGGAGTGAGTGTTGAAAGTGGTGGAGGGAGCGAGTGTGAAGGTGGTGGAGGGAGTGAGTGTGAAGCTGGTGGAGGGAGTTAATGTTGAAGGTAGTGGAGGGAGTGAGTGTGAAGGTGGTAGAGGGAGTGAGTGTTGAAGGTGGTGGAGGAAGTGAGTGTGAAGGTGATGGAGGGAGTGAGTGTTGAAGGTGGTGGAGGGAGTGATTGTGAAGGTGGTGGAGGGAGTGAGTGTTGAAGGTGGTGGAGGGAGTGAGTTTGAAGGTGGTGGAGGGCGTGAGTATTGAAGTTGCTGGTGGGAGTGAGTTTGAAGGTGGTGGAGGGAGTGAATGTGAAGGTAGTGGAGGGAGTGAGTGTTGAAAGTGGTGGAGGGAGTGAGTGTTGAAGGTGATGGAGGGAGAGAGTGTGAGGGTGGTGTAGGGAGAGAGTGTTGAAAGTGGTGGTGGGAGTGAGTGTTGAAGGTGGTGGAGGGAATGAATGTTGAAGGTGGTGGAGTGAGTGAGCGTTGAAGGTGGTGGAGGGAGTGCGTGTGAAGCTGGTGGAGGGAATGAGTGTTGAAGGTGGTGGAGGAATTGAGTGTTGAAGGTGGTGGAGGGAGTTAGTATGAAGGTGATGGAGGGAGTGAGTGTTGAAGGTGGTGGAGGGATTGAGTGTTGAAGGTGATGGAGTGAATGAGTGTGAAGGTGGTGGAGGAAGTGAGTGTGAAGGTGGTGAAGGGAGTGAGTGTTGAAGGTGGTGGAGGGAGTGATTGCGAAGGTGGTGGAGGGAGTGAGTGTTGAAGGTGGTGGAGGGAGTGAGTGTGAAGGTGGTGGAGGGAGTGAGTGTTGAAGGTGGTGGAGGGAGTGAGTGTTAAAGGTGGTGATTGGAGTGAGTGTGAAGGTGGTGGAGGAAGTGAGTGTTGAAGGTGGTGGAGGGAGTGAGTGTTAAGGATGGTGATTGGAGTGAGTGTGAAGGTGGTGGAGTGGTTGTGTGTTGAATGTGGTGGAGGGAGTGTGTGTTGAAGGTGGTGGAGGGAGTGAGTGTGGAGGTGGTGGAGGGAGTGAGTGTGAAGGTGGTGGAGGAAGTGAGTGTGAAGGTGGTGGAGGGAATGAGTGCTGAAAGTGGTGGAGGGAGTGAGTGTTGAAGGTGGTGGAGGGAATGAGTGTTGAAGGTGCTTGTTTGGAATGAGTGTTAAAGTGGTGGAGGGAGTGTGTGTTGAAGGTGGTGGAGGGAGTGAGTGTGGAGGTGGAGGGAGTGAGTGTGAAGGTGGTGGAGGGAATGTGTGTTGAAGTTGGTGGAGGGAATGAGTGTTGAAGGTGGTGGAGGGAGTGAGTGTTGAAGGTGGTGGAGGGAGTGAGTGTTGATGGTGGTGGAGGGAATGAATGTTGAAGGTGGTGGAGGGAGTGAGTGTTGAAGGTGGTGGAGGGAGTGAGTGTGAAGGTGGTGGAGGGAGTGAGTATGAAGCTGGTGGAGGGAGTATATGTGAAGGTGGTGGGTGGAGTGAGTGTGAAGGTGATGGAGTGAGTGAGTGTTGAAGGTGGTGGAGGGAGATAGTGTGAAGGTGGTGGAGGGAGTGAGTGTGAAGGTGATGGAGTGAGTGAGGGTTGAAGGTGGTGGAGGGAGATAGTGTGAAGGTGGTGGAGGGAGTGAGTGTGAAGGTGGTGGAAGGAGTGAGTATGAAGCTGGTGGAGGGAGTATATGTGAAGGTGGTGGGTGGAGTGAGTGTGAAGGTGATGGAGTGAGTGAGTGTTGAAGGTGGTGGAGGGAGATAGTGTGAAGGTGGTGGAGGGAGTGAGTGTGAAGGTGGTGGAGGGATTACGTGTTAAAGGTGGTGGAGGGAGTGAGTGTGAAGGTGCTGCAGAGAGTGAGTGTTGAAAGTGGTGGAGTGATTGGATGTGAAAGTAGTGGAGGGATTGAGTGTTGAAGGTGGTGGAGGGAGTGAATGTGAAGGTGGTGGAGGGAGTGAGTGTGAAGCTAGTGGAGGGAGTGAATGTGAAGGTGGTGGAGGGTGTGGTGTGAAGGTGGTGGAGGGAATGAATGTTGAAGGTGGTGAAGGGAGTGAGTGTGAAGGTGGTGGAGGGAGTGAGCGTTGATGGAGGAAGTGAGTGTGTAGGTGGTGGAGGGATTGAGTGTGAAGGTAGTGGAGGCAGTGAGTGTTGGTGGAGGGATTGAGTGTTGAAGGTGATGGAGGGAGTGATGTGAAGGTGGTGGAGGGAGTTAGTGTGAAAGGTGGTGCAGGGAGTGAGTGTTGAAGGTGGTGGAGGGATTGAGTGTTGAAGGTGATGGAGTGAGTGAGTGAAGGTGGTGGAGGGAGTGAGTGTTGAAAGTGGTGGAGGGAGTGAGTGCTGAAGGTGGTGGAGGGAGGGAGTGTTGAAGGTGGTGGAGGGAGTTAATGTGAAGGTGGTGGAAGGAGTGAGTGTTGAAAGTGGTGGAGGGAGCGAGTGTAAAGGTGGTGGAGGGAGTGAGTGTGAAGCTGGTGGAGGGAGTTAATGTTGAAGGTAGTGGAGGGAGTGAGTGTGAAGGTGGTAGAGGGAGTGAGTGTTGAAGGTGGTGGAGGAAGTGAGTGTGAAGGTGATGGAGGGAGTGAGTGTTGAAGGTGGTGGAGGGAGTGATTGTGAAGGTGGTGGAGGGAGTGAGTGTTGAAGGTGGTGGAGGGAGTGAGTTTGAAGGTGGTGGAGGGCGTGAGTATTGAAGTTGCTGGTGGGAGTGAGTTTGAAGGTGGTGGAGGGAGTGAATGTGAAGGTGGTGGAGGGAGTGAGTGTTGAAGGTGATGGAGGGAGAGAGTGTGAGGGTGGTGTAGGGAGAGAGTGTTGAAAGTGGTGGTGGGAGTGAGTGTTGAAGGTGGTGGAGGGAATGAATGTTGAAGGTGGTGGAGTGAGTGAGCGTTGAAGGTGGTGGAGGGAGTGCGTGTGAAGGTGGTGGAGGGAATGAGTGTTGAAGGTGGTGGAGGAATTGAGTGTTGAAGGTGGTGGAGGGAGTTAGTATGAAGGTGATGGAGGGAGTGAGTGTTGAAGGTGGTGGAGGGATTGAGTGTTGAAGGTGATGGAGTGAATGAGTGTGAAGGTGGTGGAGGGAGTGAGTGTTGAAGGTGGTGGAGGGAGTGAGTTCTCAAGGTTGTGGAGGGAGTTAGTGTTGAAGGTGGTGGAGGGAGGGAGTGTTGAAGGTGGTGGAGGGAATGAGTATGAAGGTGGTGGAGGGAGTGAGTGTGAAGGTGGTGGAGGGTGTGAGTGTGAAGCTGGTGGAGGGAATGAATGTTGAAGGTGGTGGAGGGATTGAGTGTTGAAAGTGGTGGAGGGAGCGAGTGTGAACGTGATGGAGGGAGGGAGTGTGAAGCTGGTGCAGGGAGTGAATGTTGAAGGTGGTGGAGGGAGTGAGTGTGAAGGTGGTAGAGGGAGTGAGTGTGAAGGTGGTGGAGGGAGTGAGTGTTGAAGGTGGTGGAGGAAGTGAGTGTGAAGGTGGTGAAGGGAGTGAGTGTTGAAGGTGGTGGAGGGAGTGATTACGAAGGTGGTGGAGGGAGTGAGTGTTGAAGGTGGTGGAGGGAGTGAGTGTGAAGGTGGTGGAGGGAGTGAGTGTTAAAGGTGGTGGAGGGAGTGAGTGTTAAGGATGGTGATTGGAGTGAGTGTGAAGGTGGTGGAGTGGTTGTGTGTTGAATGTGGTGGAGGGAGTGTGTGTTGAAGGTGGTGGAGGGAGTGAGTGTGGAGGTGGTGGAGGGAGTGAGTGTGAAGGTGGTGGAGGAAGTGAGTGTGAAGGTGGTGGAGGGAATGAGTGCTGAAAGTGGTGGAGGGAGTGAGTGTTGAAGGTGGTGGAGGGAATGAGTGTTGAAGGTGCTTGTTTGGAATGAGTGTTAAAGTGGTGGAGGGAGTGTGTGTTGAAGGTGGTGGAGGGAGTGAGTGTGGAGGTGGAGGGAGTGAGTGTGAAGGTGGTGGAGGGAATGTGTGTTGAAGTTGGTGGAGGGAATGAGTGTTGAAGGTGGTGGAGGGAGTGAGTGTTGAAGGTGGTGGAGGGAGTGAGTGTTGATGGTGGTGGAGGGAATGAATGTTGAAGGTGGTGGAGGGAGTGAGTGTTGAAGGTGGTGGAGGGAGTGAGTGTGAAGGTGGTGGAGGGAGTGAGTATGAAGCTGGTGGAGGGAGTATATGTGAAGGTGGTGGGTGGAGTGAGTGTGAAGGTGATGGAGTGAGTGAGTGTTGAAGGTGGTGGAGGGAGATAGTGTGAAGGTGGTGGAGGGAGTGAGTGTGAAGGTGATGGAGTGAGTGAGGGTTGAAGGTGGTGGAGGGAGATAGTGTGAAGGTGGTGGAGGGAGTGAGTGTGAAGGTGGTGGAAGGAGTGAGTATGAAGCTGGTGGAGGGAGTATATGTGAAGGTGGTGGGTGGAGTGAGTGTGAAGGTGATGGAGTGAGTGAGTGTTGAAGGTGGTGGAGGGAGATAGTGTGAAGGTGGTGGAGGGAGTGAGTGTGAAGGTGGTGGAGGGATTACGTGTTAAAGGTGGTGGAGGGAGTGAGTGTGAAGGTGCTGCAGAGAGTGAGTGTTGAAAGTGGTGGAGTGATTGGATGTGAAAGTAGTGGAGGGATTGAGTGTTGAAGGTGGTGGAGGGAGTGAATGTGAAGGTGGTGGAGGGAGTGAGTGTGAAGCTAGTGGAGGGAGTGAATGTGAAGGTGGTGGAGGGTGTGGTGTGAAGGTGGTGGAGGGAATGAATGTTGAAGGTGGTGAAGGGAGTGAGTGTGAAGGTGGTGGAGGGAGTGAGCGTTGATGGAGGAAGTGAGTGTGTAGGTGGTGGAGGGATTGAGTGTGAAGGTAGTGGAGGCAGTGAGTGTTGGTGGAGGGATTGAGTGTTGAAGGTGATGGAGGGAGTGATGTGAAGGTGGTGGAGGGAGTTAGTGTGAAAGGTGGTGCAGGGAGTGAGTGTTGAAGGTGGTGGAGGGATTGAGTGTTGAAGGTGATGGAGTGAGTGAGTGAAGGTGGTGGAGGGAGTGAGTGTTGAAAGTGGTGGAGGGAGTGAGTGCTGAAGGTGGTGGAGGGAGGGAGTGTTGAAGGTGGTGAAGGGAGTTAATGTGAAGGTGGTGGAAGGAGTGAGTGTTGAAAGTGGTGGAGGGAGCGAGTGTAAAGGTGGTGGAGGGAGTGAGTGTGAAGCTGGTGGAGGGAGTTAATGTTGAAGCTAGTGGAGGGAGTGAATGTGAAGGTGGTGGAGGGTGTGGTGTGAAGGTGGTGGAGGGAATGAATGTTGAAGGTGGTGAAGGGAGTGAGTGTGAAGGTGGTAGAGGGAGTGAGTGTGAAGGTGGTGGAGGGAGTGAGTGTTGAAGGTGGTGGAGGAAGTGAGTGTGAAGGTGGTGAAGGGAGTGAGTGTTGAAGGTGGTGGAGGGAGTGATTGCGAAGGTGGTGGAGGGAGTGAGTGTTGAAGGTGGTGGAGGGAGTGAGTGTGAAGGTGGTGGAGGGAGTGAGTGTTAAAGGTGGTGGAGGGAGTGAGTGTTAAGGATGGTGATTGGAGTGAGTGTGAAGGTGGTGGAGTGGTTGTGTGTTGAATGTGGTGGAGGGAGTGTGTGTTGAAGGTGGTGGAGGGAGTGAGTGTGGAGGTGGTGGAGGGAGTGAGTGTGAAGGTGGTGGAGGAAGTGAGTGTGAAGGTGGTGGAGGGAATGAGTGCTGAAAGTGGTGGAGGGAGTGAGTGTTGAAGGTGGTGGAGGGAATGAGTGTTGAAGGTGCTTGTTTGGAATGAGTGTTAAAGTGGTGGAGGGAGTGTGTGTTGAAGGTGGTGGAGGGAGTGAGTGTGGAGGTGGAGGGAGTGAGTGTGAAGGTGGTGGAGGGAATGTGTGTTGAAGTTGGTGGAGGGAATGAGTGTTGAAGGTGGTGGAGGGAGTGAGTGTTGAAGGTGGTGGAGGGAGTGAGTGTTGATGGTGGTGGAGGGAATGAATGTTGAAGGTGGTGGAGGGAGTGAGTGTTGAAGGTGGTGGAGGGAGTGAGTGTGAAGGTGGTGGAGGGAGTGAGTATGAAGCTGGTGGAGGGAGTATATGTGAAGGTGGTGGGTGGAGTGAGTGTGAAGGTGATGGAGTGAGTGAGTGTTGAAGGTGGTGGAGGGAGATAGTGTGAAGGTGGTGGAGGGAGTGAGTGTGAAGGTGATGGAGTGAGTGAGGGTTGAAGGTGGTGGAGGGAGATAGTGTGAAGGTGGTGGAGGGAGTGAGTGTGAAGGTGGTGGAAGGAGTGAGTATGAAGCTGGTGGAGGGAGTATATGTGAAGGTGGTGGGTGGAGTGAGTGTGAAGGTGATGGAGTGAGTGAGTGTTGAAGGTGGTGGAGGGAGATAGTGTGAAGGTGGTGGAGGGAGTGAGTGTGAAGGTGGTGGAGGGATTACGTGTTAAAGGTGGTGGAGGGAGTGAGTGTGAAGGTGCTGCAGAGAGTGAGTGTTGAAAGTGGTGGAGTGATTGGATGTGAAAGTAGTGGAGGGATTGAGTGTTGAAGGTGGTGGAGGGAGTGAATGTGAAGGTGGTGGAGGGAGTGAGTGTGAAGCTAGTGGAGGGAGTGAATGTGAAGGTGGTGGAGGGTGTGGTGTGAAGGTGGTGGAGGGAATGAATGTTGAAGGTGGTGAAGGGAGTGAGTGTGAAGGTGGTGGAGGGAGTGAGCGTTGATGGAGGAAGTGAGTGTGTAGGTGGTGGAGGGATTGAGTGTGAAGGTAGTGGAGGCAGTGAGTGTTGGTGGAGGGATTGAGTGTTGAAGGTGATGGAGGGAGTGATGTGAAGGTGGTGGAGGGAGTTAGTGTGAAAGGTGGTGCAGGGAGTGAGTGTTGAAGGTGGTGGAGGGATTGAGTGTTGAAGGTGATGGAGTGAGTGAGTGAAGGTGGTGGAGGGAGTGAGTGTTGAAAGTGGTGGAGGGAGTGAGTGCTGAAGGTGGTGGAGGGAGGGAGTGTTGAAGGTGGTGAAGGGAGTTAATGTGAAGGTGGTGGAAGGAGTGAGTGTTGAAAGTGGTGGAGGGAGCGAGTGTAAAGGTGGTGGAGGGAGTGAGTGTGAAGCTGGTGGAGGGAGTTAATGTTGAAGGTAGTGGAGGGAGTGAGTGTGAAGGTGGTAGAGGGAGTGAGTGTTGAAGGTGGTGGAGGAAGTGAGTGTGAAGGTGATGGAGGGAGTGAGTGTTGAAGGTGGTGGAGGGAGTGATTGTGAAGGTGGTGGAGGGAGTGAGTGTTGAAGGTGGTGGAGGGAGTGAGTTTGAAGGTGGTGGAGGGCGTGAGTATTGAAGTTGCTGGTGGGAGTGAGTTTGAAGGTGGTGGAGGGAGTGAATGTGAAGGTGGTGGAGGGAGTGAGTGTTGAAGGTGATGGAGGGAGAGAGTGTGAGGGTGGTGTAGGGAGAGAGTGTTGAAAGTGGTGGTGGGAGTGAGTGTTGAAGGTGGTGGAGGGAATGAATGTTGAAGGTGGTGGAGTGAGTGAGCGTTGAAGGTGGTGGAGGGAGTGCGTGTGAAGGTGGTGGAGGGAATGAGTGTTGAAGGTGGTGGAGGAATTGAGTGTTGAAGGTGGTGGAGGGAGTTAGTATGAAGGTGATGGAGGGAGTGAGTGTTGAAGGTGGTGGAGGGATTGAGTGTTGAAGGTGATGGAGTGAATGAGTGTGAAGGTGGTGGAGGGAGTGAGTGTTGAAGGTGGTGGAGGGAGTGAGTTCTCAAGGTTGTGGAGGGAGTTAGTGTTGAAGGTGGTGGAGGGAGGGAGTGTTGAAGGTGGTGGAGGGAATGAGTATGAAGGTGGTGGAGGGAGTGAGTGTGAAGGTGGTGTAGGGTGTGAGTGTGAAGCTGGTGGAGGGAATGAATGTTGAAGGTGGTGGAGGGATTGAGTGTTGAAAGTGGTGGAGGGAGCGAGTGTGAACGTGATGGAGGGAGGGAGTGTGAAGCTGGTGCAGGGAGTGAATGTTGAAGGTGGTGGAGGGAGTGAGTGTGAAGGTGGTAGAGGGAGTGAGTGTGAAGGTGGTGGAGGGAGTGAGTGTTGAAGGTGGTGGAGGAAGTGAGTGTGAAGGTGGTGAAGGGAGTGAGTGTTGAAGGTGGTGGAGGGAGTGATTGCGAAGGTGGTGGAGGGAGTGAGTGTTGAAGGTGGTGGAGGGAGTGAGTGTGAAGGTGGTGGAGGGAGTGAGTGTTAAAGGTGGTGGAGGGAGTGAGTGTGAAGGTGGTGGAGGGAGTGAGTGTTGAAGGTGGTGGAGGGAGTGAGTGTTAAAGGTGGTGATTGGAGTGAGTGTGAAGGTGGTGGAGGAAGTGAGTGTTGAAGGTGGTGGAGGGAGTGAGTGTTAAGGGTGGTGATTGGAGTGAGTGTGAAGGTGGTGGAGTGGTTGTGTGTTGAATGTGGTGGAGGGTGTGTGTGTTGAAGGTGGTGGAGGGAGTGAGTGTGGAGGTGGTGGAGGGAATGAGTGCTGAAAGTGGTGGAGGGAGTGAGTGTTGAAGGTGGTGGAGGGAATGAGTGTTGAAGGTGGTTGTTTGGAATGAGTGTTAAAGTGGTGGAGGGAGTGTGTGTTGAAGGTGGTGGAGGGAGTGAGTGTGGAGGTGGAGGGAGTGAGTGTGAAGGTGGTGGAGGGAATGTGTGTTGAAGTTGGTGGAGGGAATTAGTGTTGAAGGTGGTGGAGGGAGTGAGTGTTGAAGGTGGTGGAGGGAATGTGTGTTAAAGGTGGTGAAGGGAGTGAGTGTGAAGGTGGTGGAGGGAGTGAGTGTGAAGGTGGTGGACGGAGTGTGTGTTGAAGGTGGTGAAGGGAGTGAGTGTGGAGGTGGTGGAGGGAGTGAGTGTTGAAGGTGCTGGAGGGAATGAGTGTTGATGGTGGTGGTTGGAGTGAGTGTGAAGGTGGTGGAGGGAGTGTGTGTGAAGGTGGTGGAGGGAGTGAGTGTTGAACGTGGTGGAGGGAATGAATGTTGAAGGTGCTGGAGGGAATGAGTGTTGATGGTGGTGGTTGGAGTGAGTGTGAAGGTGGTGGAGGGAGTGTGTGTTGAAGGTGGTGGAGGGAGTGAGTGTGGAGGTGGTGGAGGGAGTGAGTGTGAAGGTGGTGGAGGGAGTGAGTGTTGAACGTGGTGGAGGGAATGAATGTTGAAGGTGCTGGAGGGAATGAGTGTTGATGGTGGTGGTTGGAGTGAGTGTGAAGGTGGTGGAGGGAGTGTGTGTTGAAGGTGGTGGAGGGAGTAAGTGTGGAGGTGGTGGAGGGATTGAGTGTGAAGGTGGTGGAGGGAATGAGTGTTGAAGGTGGTGGAAGAATGAGAGTTGAAGGTGGTGGAGAGAGTGAGTGTTGAAGGTGGTGGAGGGAATGAGTGTTGGTGGTGGTGGTTGGAGTGAGTGTGAAGGTGGTGGAGGGAGTGAGTGTGGGGGTGGTGGAGGTAATGAGTGTTGAAGGTGGTGGAGGGAGTGAGTGTCGAAGGTGGTGGAGGGAGTGAGTGTTGAAGGTGGTTGTGGGAGTGAGAGTTGAAGGTGGTGGAGGGAATGAGTGTTGAAGGTGGTGGAGGGAGGGAGTGTTGAAGGTGGTGGAGGGAGTGAGTGTTGAAGGTGGTGGAAGAATGAGTGTTGAAGGTGATGGAGGGAGTGAGTGTTGAAGGTGGTGGAGGGAATGAGTGTTGGTGGTGGTGGTTGGAGTGAGTGTTGAAGGTGTTGGAGGGAATGAGTGTTGAAGGTGGTGGAGGGAGGGAGTGTTGAAGGTGGTGGAGGGAGTGAGTGTTGAAGGTGATGGAGGGAGTGATGTGAAGGTGGTGGAGGGAGTTTAATGAAGGTGGTGGAGGGAGTGAGTGTTGAAGGTGGTGGAGGGAATGAGTATTGAAGGTGATGGAGTGAATGAGTGTGAAGGTGGTGGAGGGAGTGAGTGTTGAAAGTGGTGGAGGGAGTGAGTGCTGCAGGTTGTGGAAGGAGTTAGTGTTGAAGGTGGTGGAGGGAGTGAGTATGAAGGTGGTGGAGCGAGTGAGTGTGAAGCTGGTGGAGGGAGTGAATGTTGAAGGTGGTGGAGGGAGTGAGTGTTGAAGGTGGTGGAGGAAGTGAGTGTGAAGGTGGTGGAGGGAGTGAGTGTGAAGGTGGTGGAGGGAGTGAATGTTGAAGGTGTTGGAGGGAGTGAGTGTTGAAAGTGGTGGAGGGAGCGAGTGTGAATGTGGTGGAGGGAGTGAGTGTGAAGCTGGTGGAGGGAGTGAGTGTTGAAGGTGGTGGAGGGAGTGAATGTGGAGGTGGTGGAGGGTGTGAGGGTGAAGGTGGTGGAGGCAATGAGTGTTGAAGGTGGTGGAGGGAGTGAGTGTGAAGGTGGTGGAGGGAGTGAGTGTTGAAGGTGGTGGAGGGAATGAGTGTTGAAGGTGGTGGAGGGAGTGAGTGTGAAGGTGGTGGAGGGAGTGAGTGTTGAAGGTGGTGGAGAGGGTGAGTGTGGAGGTGGTGGAGGGAATGAGTGTTGTAGGTGATGGATGGAGTGAGTGTTGAAGGTGGTGGAGGGAGTGAGTGTTGAAGGTGGTGGAGGGTGGGAGTGTTGAAGGTGGTGGAGGGAGTGAATGTGGAGGTGGTGGAGGGTGTGAGGGTGAAGGTGGTGGAGGGAATGAGTGTTGAAGGTGGTGGATACAGTGAGTGTTGAAGGTGGTGGAGGGAGTGAGTGTGAAGGTGGTGGAGGGAGTGAGTGTTGGAGGTGGTGGAGGGAATGAGTATTGAAGGTGGTGGAGGGAGTGTGTGTGAAGGTGGTGGAGGGAGTGAGTGTTGAAAGTGGTGGAGGGAATGAGTGTTGAAGGTGGTGGAGGGAATGAGTGTTGAAGTTGGTGGTTGGAGTGAGTGTGAAGGTCGTGGAGGGAGTGTGTGTTGAAGGTGGTGAAGGGAGTGAGTGTGGAGGTGGTGGAGGGTGTGAGGGTGAAGGTGGTGGAGGGAATGAGTGTGGAAGGTGGTGGATACAGTGAGTGTTGAAGGTGGTGGAGGGAGTGAGTGTGAAGGTGGTGGAGGGAGTGAGTGTTGAAGGTGGTGGAGGGAGTGAGTGTTGAAGGTGGTGGAGGGAGTGAGTGTGAAGGTGGTGGAGGGAGTGAGTGTTGAAGTTGGTGGTTGGAGTGAGTGTTGAAGGTGGTGGAGGGAGTGTGTGTTGAAGGTGGTGAAGGGAGTGAGTGTGGAGGTGGTGGAGGGAATGAGTGTGAAGGTGGTGGAGGGAGTGAGTGTGGAGGTGGTGGAGGGAGTAAGTGTGAAGGTGTTGGAGGGAATGAGTGTTGAAGGTGGTGGAGGGAGTGAGTGTGGAAGGTGGTGGAAGGAATGAGTGTTGAAGGTGGTGGAGGGCATGAGTGTTGAAGGTGGTGGTTGGAGTGCGTGTGAAGGTGGTGGAGGGAGTGAGTGTGGAGGTGGTGGAAGGAATGAGTGTTGAAGGTGGTGGAGGGAATGAGTGTTGAAGGTGGTGGTTGGAGTGCGTGTGAAGGTGGTGGAGGGAGTGAGTGTGGAGGTGATGGAGGGAGTGAGTGTGAAGGTGTTGGAGGGAATGAGTGTTGAAGGTGGTGGAGGGAGTGAGTGTGGAAGGTGGTGGTGGGAGTGAGTGTTTAAGGTGGTGGTGGGAGTGAGTGTTGAAGGTGGTGGAGGGAGTGAGTGTGGAAGGTGGTGGTGGGAGTGAGTGTTGAAGGTGGTGGTGGGAGTGAGTGTTGAAGGTGGTGGTGGGAGTGAGTGTTGAAGGTGGTGGAGGGAGTGAGTGTTGAAGGTGGTGGGTATGTTGCAGAGCCAGTGATCTGCTTTGTCCTGGAGAATGCAAGTTTATTGAATGTTATTGGAGCCACATTCACCGAGGTAACAGAGAGTAATCCATTACACTATCACACTCCTGATTGTGCCTGTTAGGTGGCGGGAAAGCTTTGAAGAGACAGAACGTGGGTTCCTCGTTGCAGAATGTCTTGTCTCTGACCTGCTTTTGGAGCCATAGAATCTTGACAGTTAAACGCATTCAGATTCTGGACAATGGTAATCCCCAGGATGTTGATCGTGGGGGAATTCAGCAATGAATGTCAAAGGAGGATGGTTAGGTTCTTGCTTGCTGGGGATGATTATTACCTGGAACTTGTGTTGTGCAAATATTACTTCCCTAACCTCTTCCTTCCCCAAATTTTAAGCCTTAGCTCATGACATGACATAGCGGTTTCTCACACTGCTATGCATTGCCAAATGGTATTGTATTAAGGTCACTGTTTGTGTTCCTTCATCATTAGACAGCTGACTAATTCAGGCTCATTACTCATCACTAAGCTGATGAGCTGTTGGCCTGTGGTCGGGACACACTGGTAGCCATACTCTGTGACTGGCACTGCCGATACCTATATCCCAGGACAGAAATCCATGTTTGCTTTGTGCAGCCTGTCCTGTGGATCTGACACCATATGTGCTGCTGGAAGTTCAGTCCTGAATTGGCTGGTTCTGCCACCTGGAAAGATGACAGCAGTTGGTCCCTTTTACTGATGCCTTGAGTTGCTGCCCCAGTCTGGAGCCTCTTGGGCAAAGAGGTGGCAGCCTTGAGCTCCTGTCAGGGATGAGAGCCATAATTCATCATGCTTAACAAATGAGTCAGCCAACATCTCAGGATGACAACTGAGATTCTAGCAAGGTGGTAGCACCCCTGGTGCAACTGCCTGTGTCTCCAACATCACTTGGTGCTGGGTATTACAGCAAGCTCATTGTGTACCCATTTCCTATAAGGGGCTTCTTGTTGGGATCAGCATGGTCCTCATGCTCTTTTATGCTCCATAACAGGTAACTCTTCATCCCTGCAGTGTTCTGTGACACACTGGCCGTGGCTCCTTTGCTAACTCTCCTGCTGTGAGTATGAAAGTTGTCGGCTGACACTCAAGTGCAGTTGGGAAGGAGTGCTGCATTGTTGGAGGTGCCATATTCAGCTGCAACATTAAACGGACTCTGTATCCACACTTTTGAAGAAGGGCCCAGGAACTCTGCGCAGTGTCCTGGCTAATATTTATCCCTCAGTCATGTGAATGTCACTAAAACAAAGTAGATTAGATTCCCTACAGAGTGGAAACAGGCCCTTCAGCCCAACCAGTCCACACCGACCCTCCGAAGAGTAACCCACCCAGACCCATTCCCCTCTGAGTGATGCACCTATCAGTACGGGCAATTTAGCATGGCCAATTCACCTGACCTGCACATCTTTGGACTCCGGGTGGATGATCCGGTGAAATCCCAAAGCTGGTTTTGGAAGCTTGCTGTGTACAAATTGGCTGCTGAATTTCCTACATGGCATCCAATGACCTCACTTCAATGAAGGGAGTGTGGGGTTTGGGAGGCAAGTTGCCTATGGATGGGGAAAACCCTACATAGATGTAACTCTTTAGATCAAGTCACTCTGCTGGTCTGACTCTGCAGTTTGTAGGTGCCTCTGTCTCCTCTTCCTCTTGAGAAACACTCGTTGCTTTCTGAAACCAGATGTGATGCTGTGTGACCCTCCTGCCCTCTTGTTGTGGTGGCTTGTGTCTGTGCTGGCTCTCTGTAGCAAAGTCAGCTGATGTTGTTCAGTGGTGACCGGAGAGTAGGGAATGGGGCACAGGGGATGGGCAGTGAGAGCGGGGAATGGAGGCTGGGGGTGCACAGGATAATGATGGAGGGTGACTATGCCTCATGAATGTTTGGACCTGAGTTTTCTGCTTTTTCCAGCTTTGCCAATCAATCCCACATAGTCCACTCTCAAACTAGCACATTTATCAATATCTACATCTCATTAAACATCTGAAGCTTTGAAATTACTTTTATCTCTTTGGTTGGAACATAGTCCTGCAGGAGATTAAGTTCCTAGCCTGTAAATGATTACAAATTACAGAACAGACTTGGATCATTGTCAATGTACTATCTTGGCACTGTCTAACATGAGTCCAATTATAACTTACCAAATTGGCTGAACAGGCTCCTTGTCTAATGCTACCCTGACAGTCAGTTCCTTTATAACAATATCTTTAATAAACCTCTACTTGTAGTTTTACACATAACTAATACAGACTGAATAATTAACATAGATTGAATTACTAGAATGACTAATATGACTCAACAAAACACAGTTCCTGTTGTTATACAACATTTTGGTTCCAGATGAAAGGCAGAAACAGACATTAATTAAATTAAAAACAACATATTACAAATGCTTGAAATCTGAATAAAAGCAAAGTCCTGGAAAAAATATTCAGGAGCTCAGGCAGCAGAGTGGAAAGAACAGAAGAGTTAAAGTTTTGAGTCAAATTTGACTCTACTATTATTAGCTGATGTGAGATCTGAATTGCAATAAAATGAGAAATATTATGCCCTCAAAATTGAGGTTATATAAGTGTATGAGATAAATTGTGCCTTCCTCAGTCGATGAAATGGAATGCCACTCAAATGGAGACCACTCAACAGCATTTCACCTCTTACTTTGCCGCTTCATGCTACTCTAACCATCACCACACTCCACCCTACTCCACTACCTCATTCCACACTGAAGTAACTCTATAGAGGCCGGTATCCTGTCACTAATCCAGCCTTTATTTATACATGTAGAGTCCTTGACAGTGATCCAGCTCACTCAGAGCCAGCTCTCAGAGTGAACAGAATCCCTTGACTCTCATTTTTCTTTTGCTTTTTTTCTTTTTTTTTCTTTTTTGGAGAGTCCTTTGCTCACTGATCTAGCTCTCTCAGAGGCAGCTCTCAGAATGAACAGAATCCCTGACACTCCTGTTTATATCTGTCAGCCAGGGCTCCCTAATTGGACCAGATTAACAGCCCCAATCAGGCAACCCCTTTTCTATAAAGGCCACCCAGCTGACTTCATTACAATCACCACACACACCACCCTATTCCACACCACCAATACACAGAGGGAAAAAACAGTTCTGACCGTACCTCAACCAGTCTGAGATTTAACTGACCCAAACTGGCATTATCTGGTTTTGATCTGGTCTGAACTAGATTCTACTGGAGCACCACAATATTGTTAATTTTACTGAGTTTGTCTGTAATCTCGTAAAGAATCCCAGTTGCTGAACTGGCACCAGTAGTTTCAAAAGGCTAATTGGCCGCCTTCTAGATTGCACCCTCCTGTCTTTACTGTAAACCTGCGTTTTCTCATGATTGTAAGTGTTCTCTTAATGATAATTCATTTCAGGGTCATGCCCATTCTGTCCTTTTTAATTTTCTGTGCATAAAATTGTATGAGTGACACTTTCAAAGAAGATTGGTAAGTGTTGAAGTGTACAATCCGTGAAGAGAAATCAGAGTTGGATCTAATGACCGTTCCTCGACCTGCTGAGCTCTTCCAGCAGCTTCTGGTTTTGTTTCTAATTTCCAGCTTCCACAGTTCTTCAGTTTTATCTGAAGTTACAGTGGAACTTGAGAGTAAATGTGAATAAATATGATTGCAATGACTTATACTGCAACCCCAATAAAAAGGTTACTTTGTGATCTCAATCACAGATTTTGTTTTATTTATTGGCTGCATTATTATTCATTAGGATTGGATTAACACAAGGCATTTTGCACCTTTCTCTGGGCTGTGTAACCCAGATGTACAAAGACCTCCTCTTTACTAATAATCCTTCATTGTGTTCAACACCTCCTTTGTCAACATCCCATTCCACTAAACAACTCTTTATCCCCTGGCTGCACTGCTCCTCACCCTCCTGACCTGCTGAGCTCTTCCAGCAGCTTCTGGTTTTGTTTCTAATTTCCAGCTTCCACAGTTCTTCAGTTTTATCTGAAGTTACAGTGGAACTTGAGAGTAAATGTGAATAAATATGATTGCAATGACTTATACTGCAACCCCAATAAAAAGGTTACTTTGTGATCTCAATCACAGATTTTGTTTTATTTATTGGCTGCATTATTATTCATTAGGATTGGATTAACACAAGGCATTTTGCACCTTTCTCTGGGCTGTGTAACCCAGATGTACAAAGACCTCCTCTTTACTAATAATCCTTCATTGTGTTCAACACCTCCTTTGTCAACATCCCATTCCACTAAACACTCTTTATCCCCTGGCTGCACTGCTCCTCACCCTCCTGACACATGCCTGAAATGAGCACAAACCTCTTTACAATATTGAAGTAGGTGTCCTGCAGCCATTTCGGAGAGATTTGTTTATATGACACAGAGCTAGCCCTGTGAAAGTGACTACTTTATCTAAAGTAAGTTGGGGTGGTGGAGTGCACAACTAACTGTCAGGTAGATTTCATTTTAAATGGAAAGCCTACATTAATCTGGAGCCAGAGGGAAGCAATGTACACATCCTGTTTCTCTTTAAGTTATTACAAGTCTCACTCACCCCAATTCTCAAGAATTGTAATTATAGCCACCTTTAACAGCCCAGGCTTGAAGGGCTGGAATCATGGGGAAATCAGACTGTTGCTGGAAACAGCAGTGTATTTATTCCAACAGAGTTATTACAATGAATCCAAATGTAAATTTAGGACAGATCTGTCTCTGGATTTGTAGGTGCCGGTATTGGACTGAGGTGTGCAAAGTTTAAAATCACACAACACTAAGTTATAATCCAACAGGTGTATTTGGAAGCAATAGCTTTTGGAGCGCTGCTCCTTCTTCAGGTGGCTGTGAAGTATAAGATCTTATGATCTTATATTCCACAACCACCTAATTAAGGAGCAGCACTCTGAAAGCTAGTGCTTCCAAATAAACCTATTGGATTATAACTTAGTGTTGTGTGATTTTTAACTCTGTCTCTGGATGTGTGACTCCAGCATGCTGACCATTATCTGTTAGTGGGTGATAGTGAATGTAGACCTTTTCAGCGCAATTTCCTAATGCATATGCAAAATACTCAATATTTTGAGCTTAACAACCAGTAGCTTCAGTCAGCCCAAACTCAGTAGAAGTTTTCATTTTCTATGTTTGATACTGAATGGTGCATCTCCCGATCTGAGCAATTGGATGATCTGAAACCAAATGTCATATTAATTCAGATGCTTTAGGGCCAATGCAGCAATTAGTTCATTTTATGAAGATCCTGCAAAACTCTTCTCAGCCTCAGTTCATGCAGGGATTACACACAGTGATAGCTCCACAACGTCAATATGTTTAATTAGTCCTTGCACTTCAGATAGATTCCAAGAAAAAAACAGCATTTAGCAGTTACAGCAATGATATTGCTTCAACTCTCATTTGTGAAGCCAGCTCCTCAGTGATCTGCCAGTGTGATTCCAAGTTCTCTGGCAACTACATGTTTAATAGAATCACAGAAAGATCACAGCATAAAATGAGGCCATTCAGTCTGTTATGTTTGTGCTGGCTCACTCCAAGAGAAAGACATGTCCCTCACCTTTTCCTTGTACGTCCAGCGAATCTGTTCTCTTCAGGTAATTATGCAAATCCCTTTTGAAAGCTGTGCCTGAATCTGCCCCCACCACATGTTCAGCATTAATTCCAGACCTTAACCAGTTGCAATGGAAAATAACATTTCTTCCTCATGTTGCCATTAGTTCTGTTGCCAATCTCCTTAAATTAGAGTCCTATAGTTCTTGTCATTTCCATCAATGGTAACAATTTATCTATTCTGTACAGAGTCCTCGTGATTATAAATATTTCTGTCAAATTTTGTCTCAACCTTGTCGAAGGAGAACAGCTCTAGTTGCATCAATCTATCCATGTATCTGAAATCTTTCATCCGTGGAACCATTTTACTCCCCTATTCTATAGCACTGAAACAGGATTATTTATAAACTGGAATTAAAAGATTTCTCGACACTTAGTACAATGTTTGGACTATTTAGAAGACCATTTCAGTTTCCAGTTCTGCTACTTTAATTGGATGTTGACAAATTAAGTACTGCTGAGTTTACTGATCCCAAGCTAATCATAGCAT
Source organism: Chiloscyllium plagiosum (assembly GCF_037043375.1). Taxonomy (NCBI): domain Eukaryota; kingdom Metazoa; phylum Chordata; class Chondrichthyes; order Orectolobiformes; family Hemiscylliidae; genus Chiloscyllium; species Chiloscyllium plagiosum. Next base: position 16,657,046 of record NW_028270172.1, read on the forward strand.
TGACTTTGTGACAAGTCAATTCATGAACACAATGTTAGTTTTGTTATTGGACTGTGAGAGGATATTGCCCATGTTTTCTACTCCTGTGTGTTATTTTAACTATAATGTGGAGGTGCAAGTTTTGGACTGGGGTGGACAAAGTCAGAAGGCACATGACATCAGGCTGTAGTTCAACAGGTTTATTTGGAATCAGAAACTTTTGGTGTATTGCTCCTTCATCGGGTTAAGTGTCCAGGAAGAAGGAGCAGCACTCTGACAGCTTGTGATTTCAAATAAACCTGTTGGACTATAATCTAGTGTTTTGTGACTTCTGACTTTATTTTAACTATAGATAAGCACCGAGTAGTTTCTGGACAAACAGTAGGAGCTTTAATACCACATATTAAGTAGTCAGCGATTTATTGCACTTTGGACATGTTAGACCTCACTATGTTTAACCAGGTATGGTACACTAACCACCATTGGTTCATGAGAAGCTTGGAGGTAGTCTACAGCATGTGCAGAATAAGCTTAAGAAAAAGCATTGAGCTGGGAGGTAATCTCAAATTGTAACCACACCATTCAGAAAGAGATCAATAAATCTCATCAGTGATAAACTGCAAGTCAGTTGGTGGGTGAAAGGTACATTTTGACGCTTGTGATATCTTCCGAAATCAGTTCTGCTAATATTACAGATGTGAAGCCAATGATTTGAATCATCAGGTCTGTTTCGCTCTCTGCAGGTGCTGCCTGACCTTGCTGAGTATTTCCACTATTTTCTGTTTTTTAAAAAATCTACAATAGGGATTTCGCCTGGCTCCTCCACTTATCGGAAGCAGCAACTCCTCCCACCCTCATCCTCCACCTGGCAACAGCCTGACAGCCCATGTCCTCTCTCTAAGAGCCAAAGTTAAAAGAATCACACAACACCAGGTTATAGTCCAACAGGTTGACTTGGAAGTGGAAGCTTTCACCCGCTCCCTGACGAAGGAGCAGCGCTCCGAAAGCTAGTGATTCCATATAAATCTGTTGGACAATAACCTGGTGTTTTGTGATTTTTAACTTAGATAACCCAGTCCAACACCAGCTCCTCCACATCATCTCCCAGAGCCCTCAGTGCTTCCATAGTGTAGTGGCTAACATTGCTTGCCTTTTATAGAAATGGTCCTCAGCCCAATTCTGGGTGGGAATGTTATGTGATGGCTTCTGTCTTATTGTTTAAAAGAGTAGAAACCTCAAACGGACGTTTTTGTTTACAGAATGGGTGAACTCCCTTTGGAGACCCAATGAGAACCAGCAGCTCACTCAAATGATTGAAATGACATTCCATGGCACTGCTGAAAGTTTCCAGCAACTTTCTTCCTTTGTGGAGTTGAAATCCTAAGCCAGGGGCTGTCAGCAGAACTTTTTTTAAACTTGCATTTATATAGCACCCTTCATGACCACTATACATCTCAAAGCATCTTATGACCAGTGCAGTACTTTTCGAAGTAATTGCTGTTGTAATGTTGGAAATGTGATAGCCAATGTATGCACAGCATATTCTCACAAACAGCAGTATGGTGATAAAATTGTGAAAAATCAAAGTAAAAGAGGGGTTTAACTATTGCTATAGGCATCCTGATCCTCTTCAGGCAGAGTTGCAGTGGAGCAGGGAAACCCCTGGGAAATGAGTCTCCTCTTTTGATCAGAAATTCAATGTTAAGTCAAAAGCTTCTTTGGAGACAAGCTTATCATAGCACAGGACTGAGGTGAGCTGAGCTTCATTGTATTCTGCATCAACAGAAAAACTGAAGAGAACGAGATATAAAACTGCCTGATCCACAACCAGTGAAAACTTGCTGATTTGGCTTAGAAAGCAATTTCTATTTGCTGATGTTTTTCAAGAGATTTCCTTCCTGCTGCTTGAAGGCACAGCCTGAAAACTCCTGTCTTCTGACAACTTGTAGAGATATTTCCAATAGTCTCTCTGAACGATTACACAATGGAACATCCTATTTCACTGCTGTAAGCTTTATACCTTACATAAATAGAGAGATGCCATTGATTTCTATGTGTGTAAGAACTTTATTCACAGGATTTTAAAATATCTCTGCAGTCATAACATATCTTCACCCAGACTAACAGCTCTGGCTTCCAGGCCATTCTCTCACTTTGGTTACTTTCCTTGGAGTCCACATCCAGACTTAACCAATCAAGGTCAACAAACATCAATAAAGAACAGACTCACATATTCAAACTCAGAACAATCGACCATTTCAATGACAAGTGAATGGGGGAGAAATGACTTTGTAAGTATGTAACTAGAGTGTAGGAACATGCAAGACCTTTCCATAGATAGTAAAGATATTTCTTCTTGAACATTATAGGCTTGCGTCTTTTTGACTTTCATCTGATATAAAGGAGGAGACTCTGATTTTAAGGAATGCTTTCATGTTGGATAAGAATTTGTAATTAGATTTCATCCTGTCATGTCACCTTTCAAAGATACTGGGCAGAATTCCTATAAGTTTAATGCAATCACTGCATCCACTATACCTTCACTAACAGACCATGGGAGTAATTCTAACCTCCCAGGACACATGGGGGAGGAAGTTAGAATTTCCAAATGCTGAAACCCAGTCCCAGACCATCTCCAAGTTCCTATTTTAATAGTTGTGGGGGAATATAGTCCATAGTCTAGAGGTGAATTTCTTAATTTAATTTGTGAGTGAGGCCATATGCATCATCCTATCCACCAGGATCTACAGACCCCAACTAAAAAACAGAGCACTCATTTCCCCTTGGCTGGAATTGCTAGGGCAAAGATCTCCCATCACTCAGGGCAGTTACATGTTGCCAAGACTAGACTGGCTACACAATATCCATTAAATATGGCATCGCCAACAAAGATGCCAGTCTACTCTGGCTTGCAAATGTGAGACAGTAGACACTTGGGCACTGTAGGTGGAATGGTAGGTAATTAATGAGGTGAGTTTGGTACAATCGCGCAAGAAAACTGACTCGACCTTGCAGAGACAAACCCTCCATGAAACTCGACGCAAATTTTACTGAGTCAAAATATGGTCCGATTCAGCCCTCAATCTCCCTCTAATGTGTATAGTTTCCCAATCTTCCTCACATCTGGAGAGTCTCTCAGCCTGACTGACCACTGAGTGGGAAATAGAGAAATAATATCAATGAAGGAGATGCTGTTAAACTCAATAGAAGCTGCCTGTTACCACTCCGTGTTTCCTGGCTGCTATGATCCAACCCCCACTCGCTCCCAGTAACAACCAGGGCCAATGTAATTACACATGAATACTTAATGTGACACAGCCTAATTTATCATCTCACTTCACAGCCTGCACTGATTCACGGGCAATGTACAATTTACAGCATGTACCAGAGAGACACACACATAATATAATACTACATTTATAATATATAAGTCACAGTTACTGGAGGATACTGCTGAGTTTTATCTTACCATTAGTTTTTGTCAGAAATTTGCTTGAATTTACATCCTCTTTATGTACATAACGTAATCCCATTTGAAGCATAAATCGAAACAAATTAGATGTCGTAACATAAAAAGAGACCTTTCCTTATAAAAATGTAATGTATTGACAAAACTTAAAAACTGCAATAATAGTGAAACAATGTTGCCCTCTGTAATAAGGAGCACACTCCCTCAAAGGTGCAGCTGCCACAGAATCTGCAGATTAAGGTGTGAAATAAAATCAGCTCAATGTTGTTGTCCGTCGTGTAATGTTAAACTCACTGCTGCCCTCGCCACCAGCAACCTTCCATCCTACTTCCAATTTATTCACATTTGGACAATTGTCTTGTGGTTTCAGTTTTGTCTTCTTCTACCCCCCAAATGAAGGCAATGATACATACTGCCATGAATGTGAGCAACTATCAATGAGGATTGTGAACAATGGCACGATAGAGCCCTCTTTATTCTGTTGTGGAGAATTGTGGAGAAGATTAGTGAGAGGAAGGACTGGTTAGAGAAAGATGTCAAATCCCCTAGAGATGTGGCAGAGCTGGCTAAGTTGATGCTTGCTGGACATATGCCCACTCTCCCACTTCTCCCTGTATTTTGCTGACATGGTTGCAGTGGAGGAAGAAATCTAATGACCTCACAATTACAACAAAAGGTAAGTCTTTTAACGTCTCCTTCATTCCTCTCTGTGTAGCCTTGCATTATATCCAATGACAGCCCTCCAAATGCATCCTTTCCCCCAACTGCCAACATTGTCTTCCAGTCAGAGCAATCCCACCCTACCACCTTCTCATTTGAATCTCGCCCATTTGGTTGATGCATAACGGAATGCAATTGTTTTTCAGCTGAACCTGTTTTTAGCCAGACCACCACATCGTGGATGTACACTGTCCTCAGGGAATAGCAAAAGGAGAGAAGGGCAGCAATACAGAACTACTGTCATTCAACTTTACACACACAACCACCAGATCAAGAGGATACTGAACATTTAAATGCACTGAATCCAGGGGTTCTATTGAAACGTCATTGACTGGAATTTTACTAGCACCCTGTGGATACACCGTCGGACCCAATGTGGGCAGACAGAGGCACTGTAGAGCGGTTTTATTGAACAGAATGAAAGAAGTGACTGCTACTGAGGTTGGAAGGAGGAGCCATTGAACAGAGGTGCCTATGCAGTACGTGGAATGTTGTTATTGTGCCAGGCAGGTAGGTGCACTCCTGCACACAGAGGAGTGAACCCATCCCCCTCCCGCCGTGCTACCAGCCGGGTTGTGGCATTGCTATCTTGAGCCATAACAAATTGAAGAATCTGGTATAGGGACTGGTTGTAACAGCCAGTTCAGTCTTCAGCCCACCGAGGAAAAGAATATTAGGCTGTTCCCCAGTCATAACTTCACTAATTCCAATAGGAAAATATTGTCGTGTTGCTTTCCCCATCACATTAAGTGTCAGGAAGTAAGCTCTTCCATACCCTGCCTAGTTTTCTTGTGGAAGAAAAATTAGCAAGGGATTATTGAAAAGGAATGTGTCCAGGGTGGCTCAGTGGTTAGCACTGCTGCCTTACAGAGCCAGGGACCCGGGTTCAATTCCTGCCTCGGGCAACTGTCTGTGTGGAGTTTGCACGTTCTCCCTGTGTCTGCGTGGGTACCCTCCCACAGTCCAAAGATGTGCAGGTTAGGTGAATTGGCCATCTTAAATTGCCTGTGGTGTTAGGTGCATTAGTCAGGGTAAGTGAAGGGGACTGGGTGGGTTACTCTTCGGAGTGTCAGTGTGGGCTTGTTGGGCCGAAAGGCCTGTTTTCACACTGTAGGGAATCTAATCATCAATTTATCTTTTTGATCCTTCCCACACAGACAGTCTCACTCCCTTCTCTGTCTGAAGGCACATTTAACACATAATAGCAACAACTGGGAGAAAGTGAGCACTGCCGGAGCTATGGGTTGGGTAAGTGTCAGGTCCTGAAGTCACCCTAGCCAGAACAGGGATTAAGCCCTATGTTGTTAGCATCAATTTGATCCAGACCATTTGTCTATCCAAAAGAGCTAACCAGTCCTATCCAAGGAGTCTAAATTGCTGTGTCAACACAAACGTTTAAACCTATGTTGCTGTCTGGAGGTCCATAGCTATCATTTGGCTGGCCAAGAACCTCTCTCACTGTTACTGCTTGCCTTTGGTACACGTTGAAAGGATTTTTAGATCAATATTCCACCTTGATGGCAGGTCCTGGAGTGGGATTTGAACACAGCTGCTGTCTCAGAGGCAAGGCTCTATCACTGCACCAGAACTACTGCTCCCACTCCTGATATCTCCACCTTTACTCAAAAGGAGCAAAGCAAAGCAATCCATTCTTTGAAGGGAAATCTCTTCTTTTAATTTTCACCTGTCAGCTTGGTGTCAGATCTTTGTCAGTTTTCATGATGGCATTCAAATGTTTGCTGAAAGGTGCTAAGAGGATTTAACACACAGGACAGCCCGTCATTCTTTCTATCACCTGCAACGTTTACTTTAGATCCTTTGAGGTGCTGTCACCCTTAGATGGAGAGTTGGTATCTCAGATTGATTGAATTTTAATTTTAATAGCTTAGCACATAAAAATAAAATAGTCCTTCCTTAATACCCTGTGGTACTTCAAGTATTTTTTTAAAAACAAGATTGCCATTCCTCATCCATTCCATTGGCATTAAGATATGATAAATGATTTTTACTACACTGCAGTGTTAAACTGGAAGACACATTTTCTATCTTGTTGGCCCATTGCCCATGTTACTAAAATCAGAAGTTACATTACTCTGGTAAAGTAAGAGAACCACACAGGAATTCTTTCCATGCCTAGCTTTTAAATTTCAGACCTGAAGGTCAGAAATGTGACTAAATGCAAGCACTGCAACTACAACACAATCCCCTGCTGGTTGGCATGGACTAGTTGGACCGAAGGGTCTGTTTCTGTGCTGTTCATCTCTATGATCTCCCTTGCATTTTAAATAGAACAATTGTGGATCATGAATGGAAAGGACCAAGCTGTTCCTCAACTCTTTGCTTCTACTGAATGCTGGTAGATCCTCCTTTTCTTGTTCAGAAAATCCTTCAAATTTTCTCTTGGGATGATTCAGTTCTGCCCGTAAGGCTGTGGATTGTCCATCTCATGAATATTACATCTTCATCGCTGAAAATATTGATCATATAGCTCTCCATTCTCTAATTAATTTGTCTTTTTTGCCATTAGCTGCTGTTATCTGGTCACATAAATAATGACACAGTCACTCACAAAAGATGTTCTATTACTTTTATCAAAATACTAGAATACACAAACAACTTCTTAGAATGCAATTCATCCTTAATGATAGAAGCAGTGTTAGGATCCTAAATGATGTAATGGATTTCCTTTATGGCCTGTTTATTTCCTTCCTATCATGAGAAGGGTTTGGTTGCTTAGCAATGGCTTTGAATAGGTCTCCCTATTTGCAGTTTAATATCAAGGAAAAAGAAATCATTATCCAATAGGCTAAGGAATATAAAGTTCTCACAAAGTAACTAGTGTTCAGTCTTTACTAGGCACTGAACCTTCAAATCTCCTTGTAAAAATCTGAAGAATATTTGTCAATGTATACCTCAAAACTACCAGGGATGCTGCTGATTAAATCAATGGACTCTGAGCTTTAAAAGCTGGATGTTCAGGTCTATTCTAGGGCTTAGAATACATGAAGATTTTATGAATACCATAGTTTCTGGGCCTCTCAAAGGCATTCACTGACACCACACTCAAAGACATCAATATTACAAGCTTCTGTCTTTTGTGCCATTTCAATTTATTTTAAATTATGGGGAGTGAAGATTGCACTTGAAATCTGATGGGTTTTCAATGAAGTTCAATTCTAGAAAATGTTTGCTGATGTTTTGTGCACTGGGAATATAGCTGGTCTTATGATTCAATTTTATGTAATGTGTTGAAAGCACAGTATTTGCTAAGAATGACTGAAGCCTGCAGCCTACTTGATCCTGATTTTTTTTCTCTCTGGCTTCTATTGTACAATTCCAGCTGATGGTAATACTGGAAAAATCAGATTCCCGAATGAAAGGTAGCTTGCTAGAACATAAGTTTAATTTTTTCTAGCTGTTTACCAAGGTGAACACGTTCACAAGAGGCTGCCATTGTACTTTAGACACGAGAATGTTTATTGGACACAAAACAAAAAGGAATATGAACTATTTTACACTATGTAAGAATTATTAGAATGGGTCTTATTACATCTATCAGAAATAAAGATTTGACTCCTTTATCCTCAACTCTAACCCAAGAGACTCAAACCTCAATGTAGGGTCATCCTGTTTCGACTTGTTCAGTAGATAATGACTGCACCTGATTTCTTTTCGGGAAACTTCTACATTCACTCATTACCGTTTCTTTAGTCACTGTCTCTTCCTGAGACCCTTAAACAAACTACTAACAGAACTCAACTATTCATTGAGATGGGTTCCTTAAGCACCTCTTCAACAGCCTTTTGTACCTAAAGCCTTTCTCTTACTGATTTTTAAGACACTCGGGGCTCCATTTCAGCCCAAACTGCTTCAGAGTTTGTTAAGCCAACCCCACCTTCACTGCAATGCACCTGTGCTGTTGTGGTTCTGTTCGCCGAGCTGAGAATTTGTGTTGCAGACGTTTTGTCCCCTGTCTAGGTGACATCCTCAGTGCTTGGGAGCCTCCTGTGAAGCGCTTCTGTGATGTTTCCTTCGGCATTTATAATGGTTTGAATCTGCCGCTTCCGGTTGTCAGTTCCAGCTGTCCACTGCAGTGGCTGGTATATTGGGTCCAGGTCGATGTGCTTATTGATTGAATCTGTGGATGAGTGCCATGCCTCTAGGAATTCCCTGGCTGTTCTCAGTTTGGCTTGTCCTTTAATAGTAGTGTTGTCCCAGTCGAATTCATGTTGCTTGTCATCTGCGTGTGGCTACTAAGGACAGCTGGTCGTGTCGTTTCATGCGTAGTTGGTGTTCATGGACGCGGATCGTTAGCTGTCTTCCTGTTTGTCCTATGTAGTGTTTTGTGCAGTCCTTGCATAGGACTTTGTACACTACATTGGTTTTGCTCATGCTGGGTATCGGGTCCTTCGTTCTGGTGAGTTGTTGTCTGAGAGTGGCTGTTGGTTTGTGTGCTGTTATGAGTCCTGGTGGTCGCAGTAGTCTGGCTGTCAGTTCGGAAATGTTCTTGATGTATGGTAGTGTGGCTAGTCCTTTGGGTTGTGGCATGTCCTTGTTCCGTTGTCTTTCCCTTAGGCATCTGTTGATGAAATTGCGCGGGTATCCATTTTTGGCAAATACATTGATTAGGTGTTCTTCTTCCTCTTTTTGCAGTTCTGGTGTACTGCAGTGTGTTGTGGCCCTTTTGAATAGTGTCTTGATGCAACTTCTTTTGTGTGTGTTGGGGTGGTCGCTTTCGTAGTTCAGGACTTGGTCTGTGTGCGTGGCTTTCCTGTATACCTTTGTGGTGAATTCTCCGTCTGGTGTTCTCTGTACCATCACGTCTAGGAATGGGAGTTGGTTGTCCTTTTCTTCCTCTCTAGTGAATCGGATTCCTGTGAGTGTGGCGTTGATGATCCGGTGTGTGTTCTCTATTTCTGTGTTTTTAATGATTACAAAGGTGTTATCCACATATCTGACCTAGAGTTTGGGTTGAATTTGCGGTAAGACTGATTTTTCTAATCTTTGCATTACAGCTTCTGCTATGAGTCCAGAGATGGGTGAGCCCATGAGTGTGCCGTTGATTTGTTCATATATTTGGTTGTTGAATGTGAAGTGTGTTGTGAGGCACACTTTTGTGCCTATATTTCTGTATATAATTTCTCTATATTTCTGTCATCAGCACATAAACCACAGCACTCACTGTGTAGCAAGGGTACCAAAACAAAATTTCGCTGAACTGACGTTTCAAGTGTCATCTCTGATACAGCATGTTCACTGTGTTTACTAGATTTTTTTACTGAACCCATCAGTATTGCTTAACATATGGAATTATGTGGTACTCAATCTGACATGGTACTACTGAGGCTGAATGAACTCTGACAAAATTAATTCACTTCGCTCAGACACACCCGCATGCACACATGTACATACACAAAGACACACTTATATACAAACAGACACACACAGATGCATATATACATACTTAGGCAAACACAGGTGTACACAGACACTCCAATGCACAGACACAACTACCAATATATAGACAAACACACATGTACACATAAACGCTTAGACACATACACAAATTCAAAATGCACACATACATGCATTCACAAATAAGCATACACACATACACAGTTACATTCAGGCATAAACATAGACTCATACACACATAAATACACATGCACTAGCATAACATATCACACCTATACCATACACAAACATCATAACTGAGCTGAGCTTGATGACATCTCTCTTTCTCTATCTTTCTTTTCATAGATCTGGGGTTATTTTAATGCACTGCTGGATTTGCATAGAATTAGCTAGTTCAATACAGCCTGGAATTAAACAACTCGGAGAAAGTGAGGACTGCAGATACTGGAGATCAGAGTCGAAGAGTGTGGTGCTGGAAAAGCACCGCCGGTCAGGCAGCATCTGAGGAGCATGGGGGTTGACGATTCGAGCATAAGCTCTTCATCAGGAATGAGGTGGTGCCTAAGGGAGCTGAGAGAAAAATGGAAGGGAGGATGGGGCTGATGAGAAGGTCGCTGGGAATGCAGTAGGACAGGTAGAGCAGTTCAAGAGGGCAGTTCTCCCTCCAGTCGTGGCGGAGTGAGAGGAGGAGGGGAAGTTGAACTCTGCCTAGAACATGCAGGTCCTGGGCCTCCTCCACTGGCAAACTCCAACCACCTGACGCCTGGAGGAAGAACGCTTCACCTTCAGCCTTGGGACCCTCCAACAACATGGAAATAATGTTGTTTTCACCAGTTTCCTCATTTCCCCTGCCCCCATCTTATCTCAGATTCAACCCTCTAAATCAGCACTGCCGTCTTGAACTGTCCATTTTCCTTCCTGCCTCCTCTCCGACCTATCACCATCAACCCTCACCTTCATGTACCTATCGCATTCCCAGCTACCTTGCCCCCAGCCCCACCCCCGTCCCCTTTATCCCTCAGCTCTTGGCCCACCCCCTCTCATTCCTGATGAAGAGCTTATGCTCAAAACATCGACTCTGCTGCTCCTCAAATGCTGCCTGAACAGCTGTGCTTTTCCAGCACCACACTTTTTGACTGGGATTAAGCAACAACAATTTATCTTAATATTGACCATTAACCTAGGAGAAACAGTTCAAGGCTGGTCCCAGGCACTGAGCCAATAAAGTAGACATTAGGATGATTATTTAAAGAGGTTGATTTTAAGGAGGGTCTTTCAGATGGAGGGTAAGGTAGTGAGGTTTATGGAGAAAATGCCAGAGTTTAGGGTATAAAGAGCAGAAGGCACAGCCACCAAGATTGATGCAAAAGGAACTGGGCAGTAAAGCTGAAGCAGTTCACAAGAGTAGGGAGAGACAACATTCTGGAGGGATCAGGAGGACTTTATTCATCAACCTGTTTAGAAATGCCATGAAACATATCTGGGTCAGATGGGACATGAAACATGTGGTTCTGGCCCAGAGGTAGGGACACTGCCACTGTGCCACAACAGCCCATGATACCAGTACAAACTGAATTAATTTCAAGTTGCTGAAAGCTCTGCAGTGCAGATTGTTAGGACATTAATTGGATTTGTGCTGAATATTGAACCATACCTTTGTTCTTCTGTGCTGAGCTGAATTCTAATTTTCCTCACTTGCCAGAGAAAGTGAGGACTGCAGATGCTGGAGATCAGAGCTGAAAATGTGTTGCTGGAAAAGCGCAGCAGGTCAAGCAGCATCCAAGGAGCAGGAGAATCGACGTTTCGGGCATGAGCCCTTCTTCAGGAAAGAAGGGCTGAAGAAGGGCTCATGCCCTAAAAGGTCGATTCTCCTGCTCCTTGGATGCTGCCTGACCTGCTGCACTTTTCCAGCAACACATTTTCAGCTCTCCTCACTTGCCACCAAGTCTCAATGACTTGCAAGGATTTTGTGAAACATTCAGCAGATTCGAAGAGAGCAATGGCAAATAGGATAAAGGCAGATGCTGGAAATCTGAAATAAAAACCATAAGTACTGGAAGGTTGAGGTGCTACTTTTTGGATAGGCAAATTAGGACAGGACTTCGATACTTAATGGCAAGATCCTGGGGAGTATTGCTGAACAGAGAGACTTTGGAGTGCATAATTCATTGAAAGTAGAGTCACAGGTAGACAGGATAATGAAGAAGGTGTTTGGCACACTTACCTTTATTGGTTTTTACCTTGAGTATAGAAGGTGGGATGTCATGTTGAGGCTGTAAGGACATCGGTTAGGCCACTTTTGGAATACTGCATCCAGTTCTGGTCTCCCTGCTTTAAGAAGGATGTTGTGAAACTTGAAGGGGTTCAAAAAAGATTTACAAGTATGTTGCCAGGGCTAGACGATTTGTGTTATAGGGAAAGGCTGAATAGGCTGGGGCTATTTTCCCTAGAGTGTCAGAGGCGGAGGGGTGACACTATAGAGGTTTATAAAATCATGAAGGGCATGGATAGGATAAATAGACAAGGTCTTTTCTCCAGGGTAGGGGAGTTCAAAACTAAAGGGCATAGGTTTAATGTGAGAGGAAAAAGATTTAAAAAGGATCTAAGGGGCAACTTTTTCATACAGAGGATGGTGTGTATATGGAATGAGCTGCCAGAGGATGTGGTGGAGGCTAGTACAATTACAACACTTAAAAGGTGTCTGAATGGGTACTTAAATAGGAAAGGTTAAAAGGGATATAGGCCAACTGCTGGCAAATGAGACTAGATTAGGTTAGGATATCTGGTCGGCATGGATGAGTTGGACCAAACGGTCTGTGACTGTGCTGGACATCTCTATGACACTAAATTCTCAGCAGGCCTTGAAGCCTGAGGGGAGAGAGAAATGTGTTTCATTCAAGCATGACTACTTCAGAAGTGGCAAATAGGTGTTCAATATGGCAAAATGGGGGTTCGTTCACTTTGGAGCCAAATGCTTTTATTTCAATGTGAACAACTGGTAGCTGTTGAACTACAAGTGCACTAAAACCTGAAAGGTAGATGGTAGAAATACAGAAGTGAGGTAGTAATGTACTAGTTAAACAGAGGCCTTTAGGCATCCTGCAGTCAGGATGCCTCAACTAAATCTGAGGGAAAAAAGTACATTGACTTTGAAACAGAGTGAAAACAGAAAATAATCAGAAAAATATCCAGACATAAAAGATTAAGTTATGAGGACAAATTGGTTTAGATTTCCTTGAATTTGGAAAGTTGGGTGGGGAGGGTATAATTTAATCAAGTTATTTAAAATAATAATCAGATGTCAAAGGAGGGATAGAGAGAAATGATTTCCTTAGGTGGGGGAATCCAGCAAATTGGTTTCATTTCAAAAATTAGAATTAGGGCCATTTAAAAAAAAAGGCAAGAAGCGCTAATTCACAAAGAGTTGATGAAATCTCAGCTCTCACCCAAACCAAAAGGCTGTGGTTGCTGAGTTGATGACGTTGAAAGAATGAAATCAATGAATTTTTATCAGATTAGGATAGTGTGGGATTTGGAACAATGGTGGCAGCATGGATCTGTGGGATGGATCAACCATGATGCAATGGAAGAGACCTTCAACTCATTTAAAATCACCACAAAATCTATTTGAGGTTCAATAGTTTTAAGACCAATACCCGTGATGCAAAAGTATTGTAAACTAAAATGGCTCCATCAGACTTGATGGGCTGAATGGTCTCTACCTGATTCTATTGGATTTCCTGTTTCTGGTACAAAATAGTGCATTTCAAAGAATGAACCAAAGGCCTTTATCCCAAGCACAATGTACATATGACCGTATCATTTTTATTGCAGGTCTGTGTTTGGGTCTCACCATCAATTGTGTATGAAGCCTAATTATCAAGTATGTAGAGGAAATTATACTCCTTTAAAGCTTACAAATCGTTCCTGAGGTACAGTACTGAATTGGTTGTAGCGTTGTTCAAATAAAAGTCTCACAGATTGTTAACTGACTTAAACAAGGTGACTGCGATACAATAGTCCCGATTGTTTCAAATTTCTAGGCTGTTAGAACCATAAGCCTTAAGTCTTAATCAAAGTCTGGAATGCACTTTTTGAGGATGGACAATTTATGTACCTCTCCCTATAATCCAGATTTACAGAGAACTAAAATATTTCACCTTTAGATTAATATGTATTCTGTGTAGTTTATGTTGAGCCTCTATATTTCTTTCTCCAGCCTGCATCCAATCAGACTTAAATACTGCCGTTATTCCCTGTTATTTTGAATTATTCATATGACAACAGATCAATTTCTCAATGTCACAAGGTAACCATATATGAGAAAGGCCATTCGCTCAACCTTATGTTACTTGTTCAACTGGGTCCAGCAAACTGTGTAGACTATTGAAATCACAAGGAATTTGGCTGAAATTAAATTCCCTCCAGCTATTTGAACTTGTACCCCTTTATCCTGCTGTGAGGGTGTTCATTCAGAAATGATCCATGATCTCAAAATTACAAAAGGAAACATATTCAACTTAATTGTTCTGTGCAGGGTCAAGCTTCTGATAATGTTTCACAGATGGTTTCATTCTGTTAAGTTATCACTGCTGCTCATGTCATGAAGTGAAGGTAAACTCACCATAGTCACATAGGCCTGCTCTCTCATCAGAGAGATATAACTGGTGGTGAGTTTAACCAGAAGGTTATCACACCTCAGGCAAGGGGAGAGGTTGAGAAGGTAGGATCTTTGTGGTAATCTTAGTGCAATGATTGGAGTGAGGTCAGCCAGGTGGACGTCATAGAATATCAGTGCCCAGATTGGGGCTGTTAATCTGGTCCAATCAGGGAGCCCTGGCTGACAGATAAGAACAAGAGTGTCAGACATCCTGTTGACTCTGAGAGCTGGATCAGTGTCAAGGACTGTCCACGTGCAGCTTGGTAACAGGACATCAGCCTCCATGCAGTTTGTTCATTCAGCTGCTGCAGGTCTTGAACTCACATTGTTTGGCATCATTCTACATTTTAAACCAACCATTCAGCCAACTGATCTAGCCGACCCCACCTTGTTAAAAATACACCATACCTCAATGGCAGTGCTCTCGTGTATCTTGTGCTCCCCAGTGGGTTTCCTGTTGCCAGCATCATATTTAAAACCCAGCTGCTCACCCATTCAAATGCTGTAAGCCAGAAAAAGACCTTCACTCTGGATGTAGTAGGAGGTAAATGGAACACAAACGTTTCTGAGGGCATATAGGTGACACGTCATTACAAACAGAAAATCACATTCATAAATACATTTAAACATCAGCGGTCTACTGATCTGTCATTGTAGCTGCAGCTATAGATACAGGGGCTACCTGTCCTTGCTGCTCTCTCCTTATCACCCAGCCGAGCACTACATCTTGTCATTTGATGAATTTGGAAACATTAGAAGTTGTAAAGCCTTCAAACAGTTGTTATTTTTTTTCTTAAACAACAGGAGAAGCAAAGAAAGGACAAACAAAAAGAACTGCATTTGCTTCTGGAAATAGACGGTTACTTGACTTTCAAACACAACCGACTTATAATCGATTAATGAAGACTTTGCCCAGTTCATATCTATTGCTGTACTCCACAATGATTGCCCTCTCTGCATCCCAGCATACAGCCTCCAGTTACCACACCTGACTTTTTCAACTTGCACAGCACAGCAGTCACCCCTAAGAACTGCCCCTTTGATTTTCAGTCAACATGGTTGGCAGTAGCCCACTCCCCTGACTGAACTGGGAGAACAGGGCTGAATGATGAGTGACCAGGCCCCTGACTAATCTCTGTCCAGTTCTGCGACTGATTTACCACTAATCTCCAGACTGGCTGCAGTGAACCTGCAGGACTGACCATGATCCACTGCCCTCCCAAGGCGTAATGATACAGGACTCCTGATCCTGAACATTCCAAATGGACGTGTGCTCCTTCTAAGCCCTTGGACCAAGATGGGATAGTGCTCTCACTAACTGTGCCAACGCCTCCTGACTAAAAAAATCTTCCCCTAGACATGTTTGAAGACTACACTCCTTAGACTTTGAGACATGGCAATTTTCTTGAAACACATTCACTGCATTTTCCGGATAAGCTGCTGAAACATGGTGTGGATATTCCATTGACGCAGCACTGTACAGCAGCATGTCCACCCCTTTAGTGATCATTCCTGACAAACATGACGTGTTCCTGGCTTTGTGTCTGTGCTAAAAGTAAAGGCAAGACAGAAATACTGTGAATGTGTAAGTTCTGAATGAGGTGGCAAAATGCTCCAAAAAGTAGGGAAAGAAAATGATGCAGTGAGTGTTCAAGAAGGTGCAAAGTGACTCAGTGCTAAGAGTGCAAGCTAGGAACCCTGAGATACTCTCTCTACTGATGCTTGGGATCAGAATTCTGATCTGTGTCCCTGAGTGGCCTGGGAGCAGCATTGCAATGTAGGGCTTGGTGAGCTCTAAAAAGCAATATTGAAGCAATGAACTATTTTATAAGTCAGTCCAAGATTTGCCATGATGATGAGCTGGTGCTTTGCTGATAGTAATCTCCATGGAGGAGAGAAACAGGTATTTGCTGCTCCATGGACCGTGTCCTGAGATGCTGGGGAATGCTAGAACTGTTCAATACCAGCTCAGACTTTCAGGCCGGGAATTGTTGCTGTCTAGTTTTTCTCTACTTCCTGGGAATATAACAACTTGCATATAAATGCAGCAAGATTAGGTTAAAATGAGATGTAAAGAAATGCAAATAGGGCCCTCACCTCTCACTAGCGAGACCTAGGGTAGAAAATCCAACTTTTTTCTGTCAACATTAAAAATCTTTTTTTTTCCATTCTCTTCATATTTTCCCAAAACTGACTCGCCATCGCCCATGCCAATGAGGGGTTGGGAAAATTCCACCCACTGTATTATTTTCTCTTGATGTGGAGGTGCCAGTGCCAGTGGACAAAGTTAACAATTACTCAACACCAGGTTATAGTCCACTAGGTTTACTTCCAAACAAACCTGTTGGACTATAACCTGGTGTTGTGTGATTTTTATTTTATTTTCTCTTGAAGAAGCCATTAGTTAGATTTATCTCTCATTTATTTTGAAGGATTTTAGTTTTTATACCCTTCACATTTACCTAGAGAGGATTGCTCTCTCCACTAACCATCTCCACCTGGAATTCATAGCAGCTGGTATTCAGCTCACTCTAACCAATGGTCATTCTCACACCAGATGTGTATGTACCATGACCCTTTCCAGAGGATCAGAAAAAAGAGCAAATTAATCTGAAGTGTGCAGTTGGCTGATTAAAAAATGGCAGATATTAATTGTTGAAAAATTTAACTCTATTTGCACTTAATTCACTAATGATGTGTCCTTAGCAGCCATTGGGAAGGTGGTGGTGAGCTGTCTTTTTGAACAGAGTTGTACAAAGTGGGTACATGCACAGTGCTTTTGGAGCAGGATTTTGACGTAATGACAGTGAAGGAATAGCAATATATTTCCAAGTCTGGATGGTATGGGAATCTGTGTCTGCTAGCCTTGCCATTCTAGATGATACAGGTCTCATGGAAGATGAGAATCAAAGGCAGAGCAAGATTTAATATTCAGGTAATTGTAAAGCAAAAAGAAAAAGAATGATTTCCATATATATCAGAACAATGTGGAAGGAAATAGGAACATATAATGATTATGATTGTTAATTGTATTCTTAAACTTAAGAATGTCCAGATGGAGGATACTGAATGATTAAGCCTATCGAACACGTATGAAGGGATACTTCCTCTTTTTTTGAAGGGCTTCTTCTTAATCTTTGGCTTCATTTCAAACCCACCCTCAGCCATCTGGTGAGGAAGGAGGTGTGGTCAGATCAGAGGAGAAAGTGAGGACTGCAGATGCTGGAGATCAGAGCTGGAAATGTGTTGCTGGAAAAGTGCAGCAGGTCAGGCAGCATCCAAGGAGCAGGAGAATCAACGTTTCAGGCATAAGCCCTTCTTCAGGATTCCTGAAGAAGGGCTTATGCCCAAAACGTCAATTCTCCTGCTTCTTGGATGCTGCCTAACCTGCTGCGCGTTTCTGGTCAGATCAGAGGACCACCTCCTGGATTTGCTGCTGGGTCCAGTCAAGATGGCAATTCACAGGTTCAGACTGTGGGCTGTGGAGGGGGAGGACTCATTAGATCCAGTTGCCTGCACTTTTCCTATGGTCATGCCTGCACCCACAGCTGAAAGAGCATGTAGTGTTTACTTGTACACTTGAGGACTTCCATGACCGATGGGTACAGCATGGTGGCACAGTGGTTAGCACTGGTGCCTCACACCACCAGAGACCCAGGTTTGATTCCAGCCTCAGGTGACTGTCTGTGTGCACATTCTTCCTGTATCTGCATGGGGTTCCTCTGGGTGCTCTAGTTTCCTCCCATTATGCAAAGATGTGCAGATTAGGTAGATTGACTATGTTAAATTGCCCATAATGTACAGGCTAGGTGGGTTAGCCATGGGAAATACAGGATTATAGTGAGTCTGGGTGGGATACTCTTCAGAGGATCAATGTGGACATGATGGGCTAAATGGTCTGTTTTGACACTGTAGGGATTCTATGATGGTACCTCTGGGTCTGGAATGAACTAATACTCCCGATAATCAAATGTTAACTTAAATTTTGTAAGTTTCCTTTGAGGATTTAATTCCTGTTATGGTGCACATTGAAAGGGCTGTTACTTGTTAATGAATTATTTTGGTTTTCAGAAACACGTTAGTGCTGGTTAGGGAGGAGGCTGACATACGTAATGTTGCATTCTGGAAATACATCCAGCGTTACGTAAAAAGGTTGCTGTCTAGATTGTTTTGGCTTGTGAATGAATTAACATTAATAGTAATTAAGTGACACATTACTGCATTACAAGCATCATAAAACCAAGGAGAAATGAGATGGACATGTGCTCTACACAAATCTACAAAACCTGGCAAATTCAGAATGCAACAGCATGAAATCATCCATCTCTTCATTCCTAATTACCTTCACAGTGTTGATCACAGCTTCAGCACATACCTATGCTTTGTGGCTACAAGAAGGAATTTCTAGTCTGGTTAATAGGTCTGGAACTTCCTCCCTTATGCAGAAGCTGCTCCCAGAATGAAACGAGATCATTCAGGTCAGAGTTGTGACTGGCAGAGAGATTAGGGAGATATTGTGCACACATCTTAGAGTAGGTGGGATTGGGAGGTACAGGGCGAAGAAAAACACCTATATTATTCAGGATGTGAGAAGGAGTAGGATCTCTCTGAATTAATGGGTTTGGAGTGGGCAGAGCAAAACGGCTAAACCACTGGCTGGGAAGGGGACTTCTGTGAAAAGGTGACAGGTATGTGGGAGAGTGTTCAGAAAGGTTTTAATGAAGCAGTAGTCTCTATAAAATAAGAAATAAACAAATGCAACTTATCTTGCAGATCATTTTAATTCAAAAAACTATAAATTGTGAAATGTTCATGGGAAAACACCATCTTCAAAATTAACTTATGGAGTTCATGCCCCTGAAACTTACCCACACCCTTCCACCCAGAAATTCATGTAAAGTGGACGTGGGGCAAGGTTTTAGAAGGAACATTCTCAATGTGCTGCCTGCAACATTGAATCCAACTATATTGTGAATGTAAATTCAAGCTCATCTCCATTTGATCTTCATGGACAATGCAACAGCTAATAAAAGATACAAGATGGCGGAAGAACCACTCCATTGGCATGACTAGGCAGCTAAGTTGAAAGGGAAACAGCCTGATAGATAGGACTTCTTCCACAGTCTTGCAAACCTGGCAGTCATTCCTTACAAATGGGAATTGCAGACTCTGGCCTATGCAGCAGATTGTTATCTGGGCTGTTATGGTCATTTAGTGCGTGATATTGTTTACATTTAGTTTGGATTCTGCAGATAATTGTTTTATGTACCAACATTGTTTACATTGTTTTATGTACCAACTTTTTTAATTACTGGAGTCTGTGGATTTCACATCTATCTGTGCACTCTCTGTGGCCTGCTTTATCCATTTAAAGTTGTGGTAATAACACATGACTCCAAGCATAAACTTCACTTCATAGCCAGCAACATCTGATTTACATTGGCCAACTTGAATTATTCTTTAGGTATGTCAGTTGCATGTACGAACACAACTGGTTGAAATACTGTACATATGTACTGACATATCCAGTTAGACTCCTGTGTTCATATACAAGTACACCCAGTTAGGATTCTATATTTGTGTGCAAACAGACCACACATGTACAATGCACTTGGTTAGAGTTTTGTACTCATACAAATACACCCAGTTAGAGTTGTGTACTTGTGTACAAACATACCAGGTAAGGTTCTGTATTTGAATGCAGGCACATTGTGTTAGAGATTCCCATCCCAGCCCATGGCTTTTTCAATATTTTTCAAATATGGATCCTGTTTCGCTTTGTGAAATGACTAAAAGATCTAGACCACCAGCCGAACGTTTTAAAGAATGCTGTGATGTCAGGAAGTCCGCTCAATGTTGTTTCAAGTGCACTCAGACCCAGGGGCTGCACTCTGATGTGTACCGAAGGGGTCAGATGAGACCCTGTCTGCTGTGTTAGGACACGTTCTGTGTAACACTGCTCTGAGAGCATCTTTGGTGGCACTGGAATGTTTATCTATTGAGTAACCTGATGTAACCTACTGCCCGGCCTGACCGGGGAGGATATGCACTGCCTGCTAAACTTCAGTACATATTTTATCTTTGCATTGAAAATGTAACGTTTCTTGCCAGCTGTAAACCATACGGATTTTGTTGTTCTCTGTCTGTGGATGGGCTGTACATTAGACCCTCCCACCGCTCCACACACCCACAGACAAGACACACTTCCGCCTTTTCAGAATACCCTAAATACTGATTTCACAATGTCACGCCATTCATGTGCAACTTCTCTGTCTCACAGCTCGCTCAGTTTCCTGAAAGCAGAACTGCAGCCCAGTCTCCACAAGGCCCAGAAATACACAAGCATGTCCTTCAAATGGAACAATACAACCCGGTGACAGGTTATCGTCACGGGTCGTCAAAAAAGCCTTCCCGTGTCACTGCCGTTTCCTCGTTATCTTAATTAAGAACACAGAAAGATAAAAAAAACAATACTAGTAATTTTTAGCACGCCATGCACCATCTGGGACTTTTCACCACAACTAGATGTTCACTCTCACCTTCACCTTGTGTCGGATCTGGCTGTTTAACACCAATGGTTTCCAAAATGAAATGCCAATCTGTATGTATGTGTGTGTGTGATTTTTCAACAACTCCATCCAACCAACGGTCTTGTCCTGTAGTGATAGTGTACTCACCTCTGAGACAGGTGATGCAGTTTCAAATCCCACCTACTCCTGAAGTGTATCGTGGCGCCATAATATAGATTATTGTTCAAAACATCCCTGAACCGAGTGAATAAAAATCTCACTTACGTTTGTGCTATTTCTAAAAAATGGCTCGATGATAAGTTATAAACCTATTTTTTTTCCGATACAACCTGTTTCAGAGATGTAATTACATACTTGAAGGTGAGACTTGTATCTGGGTTTCTCAGTCCAGGGGCAGAGGCACTACCTCAAGAGCCCCTTAACTACTGACAACTTACATCAGAGGGAAAATTTGCAATCAATCAGGAAATGGAGGTTTTCTGCACACGATGGGGGCGGGACATAGTTCACCCCTGGGTTTCAGTGTGTTTACATTCCACCACGTGCACATTATATACTTTGTGGAAACATTTCTGTATTGATTCACAGAAAGATGTGCAGTTAGGTGAATTGGCCATGCTAAATTGCCCGTAATGTTCAGGGATGTGTAGGCTAGCTGGATAGATCAGGGTAGGGGAATGGGTATGGGTGGGATACTCTTTGGAGGGTCGGTGTGGATATGTCCCGTTTCCTCACTGTAGGGAATATATGATTCCATGGGAGTAAAGAAGATGCGTTACTGGGGGGCACTTTATTATTGAACAAGAGCAATTCAGTTATTTTTTGTGTGTGGAGAGAGGATGCGTTTCGCTTGTGGAAGTGAATGTGGTGAGGGAGCAGAGGGTAACATTTGGGATGAGGGGCTGTCTCTTGCTCTCTCCGGGAGGGGCTGAGTGTCGATAAAGGCGGGACATTCTGTCAGGGATAATTCCTTTAATGTGTCTCTGTGTGCAGTGCCTTGGTGTTACTCCCCAGCCAAACAGACGCAGCGTTCATACACAGAGAGAGAGAGAGAGAGACATTCCTGGGAATGATGTCAGGGATCTTGCGGAAGAAACCTCATTTCCCTGGAAGTACGTGTCTGAAGTAAAGTTGAGCTGTCGGCCAAGAGTGAGATCAGAGCTACACAGAGAGAGAGAGAGAGAGGGAAAGGGAGAGAGAGAGAGAAGGGGCTGGTTATGGTTGACAGATGACAGCAGCATTTTGTGACAGGCCAGCACTGACAGCTCGGCTAAGTTGCAAGACCTGAAAGGAACTGTCAACATTCACATTCCTAAAGGTGAGGTGAAAGAGCAGGAGACGGGGGAGAGGGAGAAAGGATAAAACAGACACAGGAGCAACTCAAGGCTTTGGAAAAGCATCATCAAAGTGAGGATCTGGAATCTAGTCGGCGCGTTTCATTTTGTTTAATATTACAGACCTCCACTACCAGTTCAAACTTGGATCGGTTGAGGAAGATTAACTTTTTTGCTTGAATTTTCGATCCTCTCCTCTGCCCCCCCCCCCCCCCCAACCACCCAACCCCAACATGCTGGGTTGATGGGGGAATGGCCTCCGCGGTGTTTGAAGGAACCTCTCTGGTGAACATGTTCGTGAGGGACTGCTGGGTGAACGGCGTCAGGAAACTCATCGTCAACCGGAGGGAGGAAGAGTTTTTCGAGATCAGGACCGAGTGGTCGGACAGGAACGTGCTGTACTTACACCGGAGTTACGCCGACCTGGCCAGGGTCTTGAAGAGGCTGACGGACGCCTTCCCCGAAGACCAGGCGGAACTTTCCCGCTGCCCTCTGGTCGAAGGTTTGGTCACTTCACATTCCTGTCTAAATTAAGGATTCAAGTTAGACTCGCCTCAGCCAACAACAGAGCAATGTGTGTGTTGGGGGGAGATGTGTGTGTGGGGGGCGGGGTGTGAGTGTGTGTGTATGTGGAGGGGCTTGTGTGTGTGTGTCTGTAAGGGTACGTGTACCGTGTTTGTGTGTGTGTGGAGGGGGGGGGGGGGTGTCTGTGTGTGTCTATGTGCGTTGGGGCGGAGTGAGTGTATGTGAGGGTGATGTGTGTATGGCATATAAGTGTGACAGGGAGGTTGTTATGTTTGTAGGTTTGGTATGTGTGTGAGGGGGGTTGGTGTGTGTAGAGGTGCCGTATATGTAAGAGGGGGTGTCGTGTGTGTGTTTGTAGAGATGGTATGTGTGTGGATGTGGGAGTGGGGTGTATATGTTGTTCGAGTGTGGGAGGCGCTGGTGTGTGTGTGTAGGGGTGCTATGTGTATATATGAGGGGTGGTGTGTGTAAGGGTTGGTATGTGTGTGTGTATGAGGGGTGGTGTGTGTGTATATGTGTGTAGGGGTGGTATATGTGTGTATATGAGGGGTGGTGTGTGTAAGGGTTGGTATGTGTGTGTATATGAGGGGTGGTGTGTGTGTATGTGTGTAGGGGTGGTATATGTGTGTATATGAGGGGTGGTGTGTGTGTATATGAGGAATGGTGTGTGTGTATGTGTGTAGGGGTGGCATGTGCGTGTGTATATGGGGAGTGGTGTGTGTGTATGTGAGAGGTGGTGAGTGGTGTGTTTGTGGGGTAGTATGTTTGTGGTGTGTTTGTGTGTGGTTGGTCTGTGCGTTTGTGTGCGTAAAGATGGTATGTGTATGTAGACTGGAGGTTATGTGTGAGGAGTGGTCTATGTGTGGGGGTCTGCTTGGTGGGTGGGTGTGGGTGTGGGGATGGTGTATGTAGGATGGAGGAGAATGTTTCTGTGAGGGGAGTTGTGTGTGTGTCTGTGTGAGAATACAAGTTGAACTAATCCAGTTTATTTGCCAATGATGGTAAGTGATTGATATTAACACCAACAAAATAAGTTTTGACTCCTCGCATTTAATGCATTTTATACAAGTTTAGCTTCAAAGTCTTTTTTAAAAGAATGAAAGGCAGAGTGAAGTGGTTTTAAAGACAATTGAATTTAACAATTGTGATTTGAAGGAGGGAGTGGTGGTGCCTGAGGTCACTAAATTCAGATTCAGACAGCTGTCAGTGTGTGGGTGAAGTTTCTATTAACTTTAATCTGTTTTTTTTTAAACATCCCACGGTCTGTGTAGCTCAGTAACAACTGCTTCTCTCTGTCTGAATCGTCAGGGGGTTCTCATATACAACTTCAGAAAGTGTTTTCAAAACAATTAAACAAACGGAACATTCCTCACTCTTCAAACAAAAAAGTAAACGCAGAACATAATTGACCGTGACTTTTTAAACAAAAATCCTGAAATACAATTTGACTTTGTAACCGTTTTGTAACCCCCCCCCCCCCAAAAAAAACCGGTGACGCTACCTCAGCAACTACGAGTGGCCGGCGAGATTGATGATTTGGAGAATTATTTCCTCCAAGTAGCAGAGTTTTTAATTCCCTCTCTCCTCCCCTCCTCATATTCGCAAAAAAAGGAAACAACGAAACCCTTACGCGTGGCAGCATCGCGTTTTCCGGTGTACAGTTACCGCGAGGCTGTCAGCTTTTTGTATTATTGATACTTGGAGACGCTACACAGAGAGGATAACATTCTCTGGACTCCGTTCCCTCGCCTCTCCTACTTTATTTGTAGAGCTTTTGGTTTGTTCTTTTAATCGCTCGCTTATTGCGGTGAACCCCCCCCCCCCCACACACACAAAAGCCGGCCACTTTCTGTCACTGTTTAGCAGTTTTCCAGGGAACTACATCTCCTTCCCCTTTGTACTCTGCTCCTCCTGCTCTACGCCCTTCCTCATCTTCCTCTTGTTTTTATAAGTTAAGTCACATTTGGTCTGAACTTGCCCCTTTCACTGTCTCTTGACTGGAGCTTGACAGGGGCTTGTCGCCCCTTCCAGGCTACATGGGGGTATTACAAAATAAACCTTAAAATTAGTTTCCAAGCATCATCCAACACAGTACAGTAGTTTTATTTTAACATTTTACTGACCCCTCCCCCAATCCCACGTCCAAAAATAGCTGTCAACAAAATCCTATGTGTGTGTGTGTTGGATGGTGGGCCGGAGAGGAGTGGGTTACTCCTTTATTAGCCTCCAGAAATGAAAAGGGCACAGTCTTGTTGGAAAAGTGATGAGCAAACGTTTTACAGTTTGCAGAGAGAGAGAGAGAGAGAGAGAAAATGCCACGAGTCATTTTTATCACCACACACACACATATGTGACACATAAGAGTCTGACAGAGGCTCCACAGGGTGGATATTGAAAGTGTGTTTCCACACTCAGGGGAGTCTGAAACCAGGGGACACAACTTAAAAATAAATGTTCTCCCATTTAAGGCGAAGGTGAGGAGGAATTTCATCTCTCAGAGGGTCAGTAATGCTTAAAATTATTTTCCCAGAAAGCGAGGGAAGTTGGATCATTGGATATATTCAAGGCTGGAATTAGATTCCTGACTGACAAAGGGGAACAGGCAGAGGTGGGGTTCAGGCCGCAATCAGATCAGTCATGCTTTTAATAAATAGAGACAAACAAATTTGCAGATGCTGATGATCAGACAGGAGACTGGAAGAACACAGCCAGCCAGGCAGCATCAGGAGGTGGAGAAGTCAATGTTTTGGGTATAATCCTTCTCCAGGAGGGAGGGAGGGATTCCTCTCTGAAGGATCAGATGTTGGAAAAGCACTGTCCGGTTTAGTTTAAGTGATTTTATTGAATGGCAGAGGAGGGTCAAGGGGCCTAATCTTGCTCCAATTTACGTTGCCTTGGTTTATGACAGTCTATCAAGGTTTTAAAGTAAGTGTTGGGGAAATGTCCTTTCTATGGAATTGTAGGACAGTACATGGGCATAAATATTGCTTTCTCCGTACCCTGTCCATGATCAGGCATCCATCAGATAGCTTTGTAAAATGGGTCTCGCTCAGACTGGACTGGGATTCTTGCTCTGTTTCTCTGATGGTAGCCCTCTTGCCTCTTAATCACATCTGATTTCATGGTCTGTGCGAAAATAAAAACCAAGTCTGACATGCCAGTGTAGTACTGATGGAGTGTCGCACTGTCGGAAGTCCCGCACTGTCGGAAGTGCTGTCTTTTGGTTAAAAAGATGCTAATCTGAGGCCCTATCTGCTTACAATGTGAATGCAGAAGATTTCAGGGCATTGCTTTGAAGAGGAGCAGGGGAATTGGGTTGGCCAATGTTTATCCCTCAGTCCATTTCACAACACACAATATTACCTGGTTGCTGTTTGCGAGAGCTTGCTGTGTGAAAATTGGCTGGCACACTTCCTACTTTAACACAGTGATTACCCTTCAAAAGGGTAATGGCTGTGAAAGAATTTGAAATATCTAGTGGTCATACATGGTGGTATATAAATTAAAATCCTTTCAGTAGCTCCTATTGTGCAATTAGTACCCATCTTATCACACCCCCTTTCTCAGTCCTGAGGCATTCTATTCCTTTCAGCATCACACCTTTGACAAAAAAAAATTGAATGTGATCACCCCTGTTGTTATGGATCATCTGAAATTAACTTGCGTTACCACGCATAGGTGTCACCTGCAATTTTTGACTCATTTTGTTTCCGGCAATGATCCTGGTACTTGAGTGTCAGAATATTGAGAGATTCTGGAGGGTTTTTCAGGCATGAGGTAAGAAACCAGTCGGTTCCAGAAATGGGAATCGATCTAAATAATTGGTGCAAGGCTTATTGTCTGTCAGTGATTGGTTTTTAATTTATGTTCCAATTCACAAGGCAGATGAATAAAACATCGAGGTAAATGAATAGCTTGCTACAAGGATACAGTTCACTGTAAACATTCAGGGCACTACATTGCTTAACAGGTAACAAAGCAACTCAATATATTGGGAGAAACAGTTCACATTTCAAGTTGAATGATGTTGAGCAATAATTAAAGGTGTTCATATAAACTAGAACAGAAAAGAATTAAACAAAATGAATCATCCGGTTTCACTCTTTTGGAAAAAGTGTGAAGTCGAGAGCAACATCGGGAAACTGAGGCAAGAGTTGGGGAGAGGTTTGTAGAGGTTTTTGGTAGTAAAGACTCAGTGAGATGTGTGAACCGTTACTTTGTTGTAAAGAATATAGCACACATTAGTTGACATTTTCTGAAATTGGTAATTCTTGTGAAGTGTCCTGATGGGTACAAGATGAAAAGCTTTGTCAAAATTCATAATTTTCCAAATCATACTCAAACTCTGTACTCCCAACAAAAAGAAGGAAAGGATTTGAGTGAACATGGTGCTGAGGGATAGTCAAGCTGAAGAAGAACAGACCACTTATAAACAGTAAAGGGAATCTTTAGGGCAGCATTGTGGCTCAGTGGTTAGCGCTGCTGCCTCACAGCACCAGGGACCTGGGTTCAGTTCCAACCTTGGGTAACTGTTTGTGTGGAGTTTGCACCTTCTCTCTGTGTCTCTGCAGGTTTCCTCCCACAGTCCAAAGATGTGCAGGTAAAGTCAATTGACCATGCAAAAAAAAAAATTGCCCATCGTGCTCAGAGATGTATAGGTTAGGTGCATTAGTCAGGGGAAATGTAGGATAGGGGAATGGATCTGGGTGAGATATTCTTCGGAGGGTCAGTGTGGGCTTGTTGGGCCAATGGCCTATTTCCGCACTGTAAGAATTCAATAAATGCAATTCGCATTAAATTGTACAGATTAAAGGAAGTTAAGTGTGAGTTAAACAAACAGTTCCCAAAATGTATGAGTATTGATTGACTATGATTAGCAACTAAATTGAAAATAGATGACAGACCTTCAAAAGAGGATGAAGTCTGATGGTCCAAATGATATAATCCCAGGAGGATGTATCTCAGGAAACAGTAGTGGGTGCTGGCTACAATCAATACAGATTTATTTCAGACTGTTGCTTTCCACAATATCTGTAATATATTTCCAAAGGGGTGAATCTGACCCAAGCCACATTCAGAGCCTAAAGTCCACATTTGATAACATAATAGAAATGATTCTGAGGAAAATGTCTGGAGGTGTACCTGTGAAATGGTTTCGCTGGCTATGAAATGGTTTAGCGATAAGAAGACAGCATGTATTTGGAAAAAACCTCCTGACATCTTTTGAAAATATTGCAGAGTGAAGTGAATAGAGCTCCCTGCCATTTGGTGGCTTGAATGCCTTTGACAAAGCCCTTGTTCCAAAGCCTCCAAAAAGTCATGAGACTTCAGTGAACATGGGACTGGAGAAATAGATAAAAGTAAGAAACAGTCTAACCTTGAAAAAGTCATGAAATACACGGCAGGTGAATTACCAAGGCAGTCAGTATCTGGACACTTGCTTCTTCTTAGATACATCTATTACCTGAAAACAATAAATGATCTGAAGCGTCCAACTTGTCAGTGGTCACTGACATTGGGAGAAGAACAGGGAAAGAGGATGTGCAGTTAACAAGAAGAAATTTGCACTAGTTATGCAACTTTATAGCTAAGTAACAAATACACTTGCCAAAGCACCTTTGACAGCACTTTCCAAGCCCATCACCTCTACCATCCAGAAGAACAAGATGCAGGGGAACATCACTGCCCTTAAAATCCCTCCAGATCACTCATCTGACTCCTCTCACTATCACCTTCTCTAGGACAATCAGCTGGCCATGCCTGCAATTTGAACATCTTAAGAATAACTTTTTTTAAAATTAAATTTATATTAGAATATTAGTCAAGAAATGAACAATAAAGAAATACTTAGCAAAGAGTGACCAATGCTGGATTTATGGTGTAACAGCCAATGTCAGGCTAGTATTGCAGTAATGGGTGCCTGCCTCATCTTCTAGTGCTCCCCTGTAGGAAAGAGCTGAGCACGTGTGTAATTAGGAGACAGTGAGGTCTGCAGATGCTGGAGATCAGAGTTGAGAGTGTGTTGCTGTAAAAGCCTAGCAGGTCAGGCAGCATCCGAAGAGCAGGAAAATCGACGTTTCGGGCTGGAACCCTTCATCAGGAAGGAGCCCTGTGCTTTTCCAGCAACACACTCTCAATACGTGTGTAGTTATGCATTCTCGTAGATTTCTGTACCCAGTAATTATAGCTGAAATGTTTAGGGAGTATAGGCAGTGGCGTATACTCAGTCTGAACATTTAAATGATCTGTAGCTAAGGTTACAGGAAGGCTCATGCAGATTGTTAGAATTATATGCCTTGTGATGCAAAACTGAAGTAATATGGCGCTACCTGTTGCAGCCAATGTTGCACTAAATTCTCGAGTCAGGTTGAACTTTCCATTGTGGATTTATACGACAATTTTACAGCACCCCTGTGATGCCTCGGTAACTGCACCATTGAGCAATGTTAGAGCTGCCTCTGATTCAGGGTCAGTGTGGAGAAGCAATAAACAGACTGTGAGTTATCCTGTCAGAACAATAGCATATTGACCTGAAAGTTTTTACTGAGGCTTTAACCAGATCTCCACTGGAATACAATTTTGGCAATTTATATGGTCAAAAGAACAAGAACAAAAAAATTAAAGGTTAATTTGAAAAAAATGAGGAAGTGAGCAAAGGTTAAGTGTAGACTATTTCTGCAGTTAGGAAGGAACAGTTCTGAAATTCCATTAGCTGTCACTACAACTGGTGGGGCAACCTCTTGTTAGTGCCCTCCAACACTGGGCTATAAGAGTGCACTGCCCATCGACAATATGCACCTTGGAATTTGACAGTCACCAACGGAAGGTTTTGCCCAACAAACCCCACCCTCACCCCACCCTGCTCATGAAAGGAACAAATAGACGTAGATTTAAAATTATGTGCAAAAGGAGCATGTTTGAAGTGAGTAAAAACTCTTCCACCGAGCGAGTAGTGAGGGTTTGGAATGCATTATGTGGAAGTGTGGTGAAGGCAGGTTCGACTGAAGCATCCAGGAGGGCTCTGGATGATTATTGGAATAAAAATAATGTGCAAGGGTATGGGGAACAAATGTAGGAGATTGGCACTGGCTAATGGGCTCATTCAACGAGCTGGTGCACACATGATGGGCCAAATGGCCTCCTTCTGGATTGCAACAATCCTGTCATTCTAAAATGTCATTCCAAATGCCTTCACTGCTCATAGCATGCAAGGGACAAGCCATAAAATGTTTTTACTTTATATGTATGTCCCTCTTTGGAGGTACATTCCACCTTTGGGGTCTGTGTGTGAACTTGTGGAAGTCATAGAGTTATACAGCATGGAAACAGTCCTTGTCACATCTATTACATCATATCATCCATATCAGGGCCCAATCACTTCCAGGCGTGTTCAGTATGTGAGGGCGGTGCAGTGGTCCTGCCCATTTTAAGTCAAAATGGAGGCTGTTTAGAAATGACGGAGATCCATGATAGCCAGGAGTGTTATGTTTCCTTTGTGGCTTTCATTG
Organism: Chiloscyllium plagiosum; assembly: GCF_037043375.1. NCBI lineage: Eukaryota > Metazoa > Chordata > Chondrichthyes > Orectolobiformes > Hemiscylliidae > Chiloscyllium > Chiloscyllium plagiosum. Next base: position 16,687,186 of record NW_028270172.1, read on the forward strand.
GTCTCCCATGGCCTGACAGTGGCGCAATCTTTAGCTAATTATGGGACAGTGAAGCTTCCAAAGAAGGAGCAGAAACAGTAAAGAATATATTAAATGTGTACAGCAAGCAAGAGAGAAAGGACAGGTTGATATTTTTGAATAGGCAATTATTTGAATAGAATTTAAGAAAATCTACCATGGAGCAAACACATGTTTGGGATAAAGGTAGAGTCTTCATAAGGTCTATAGGAACATCTTGACGTGGTGGGAAGTGTTCGATCAAGTGGCCAGTTCCAGAACTTAAAAGAAATAATTTGATCAGCACAAAATCACCATGAAAATGCACTATGCCCCAGATTTCTTGCTCTTGGCAAGTGGATATTTTTACTTCTATTCTCCTTGATTCCAGGTTTTTTTGAGATCCATCAATCATAGCTGGTTTTCATGAATCTGTCACAGTCTTGGGAGAGTGTTTATTCACAAAGTCATTTGGGAAACTTAATTAATGTTTCTCAATGGAACACTGGGGATAGGCTGTTTTCAAAAGGTGTTCTGTTCAAACTATAAATCAAATACTGTATTCACTGGACAATATTGACACAAGAGCAGACACACCTTCGAATTTTGGGTTACTTTGATTTAATTTCCTTTTTTAAAGTTGCTCTGCCCATAAGCATTCAACAAGTACGAGGATGAGATAAAGCAGTTACACAAGATTATGTTAGTTACCTCAAATATGATATTTAATTATTCTTGATTTTGTGCCTCCTCCATTGGCTTCTCCAAACAATATAAGAGAAACGTGTTTTTTTTAAATTTCTGAGAATAAGATAGTCATTTCTAAACTCAATCTCACTGAAGCCAGTGTCTCCCAGTGTTACGGCAATCCATTTGAATAGTTGGCAATATTATACATTTAAACTTTCAAAAGTGATTATTAAAACATCTAGAAGGAAAAAACGTAAAACTTATTTAATTTTTTTTTACATTTTCAGATGATTAATTTGCCATGAAATTGTACTTTGATCAGATTATCCCATATTATTCCAAGCTTTCCCTGCACCATCTCATTCTTTAAAATAAAAGCTTTTCACAAGGCATTGTACCCATCACTAATTGCCCTTAGACTGAGCAGCTGGACAGGCTAATTAAAAATCAACCATGTTGTAATGGGTCTGGAGACCTATGTAGGCCTGACTGGGTAGAAAGATCAATTTCCTTCACTAAAGGAAATTAGGGAACCAGAAGGTTTTTTAAGCAACAAATGCTGATAGTTATCATGGTCAAAATTACTGAGACTAAGTTTACATTCCACATCTATTAATTGAATTTATCATCTACCTTGACAGGGCTTGAACCAATGTCTCCAGAGCATTACCACAATGCTATTGTCCAAGGCTTCCTTATTTAGCATTTCCTCAGCCTTAGTACGAAAGCAGTGTGACTCGCCAATCTTATCTTCCTTTTCCCCAGTGATAAAGTCACAGCCTCTTTCTAGAAGCTTCCAAAGCCTGCAGCCATGAACCTTGGAACTAATATTGTGGTTCAAACCATTTCGACCTCAATGCTTATCATTTTCAGGTGGAAGGAGGAAAGCTGGAAGGGACAAGAGGAAATAGAATGCAGAAACTTTACAGAGTTAGAGAGGGACTTAGAACAGAAGGATTTTGAATTTTGGAATAAGAAATTTCAAGTGGAGCAAATGTGGGACATAAAGCTCATAATCTGTCACCTTGTGCCAAAAGTTAAGTGTGGTTAAAAGGGACAGGTCAGGGGTTTATGGCCAGATCATGAGCTATCATTTTATCAATTGGTAAAATGGGATTAGTGTATTCTGTCTCCTTTTTTTTCTGGTCTGGCCACTATCTTTCTGCCAAGGCCATCACATCGAGTGTAGCTTCTCTTCCCACCCAAGAAAATCAGAGTATCAAACCTTTTTATGAAGGCAAAATATTATGGAGGCTTGAAATCTGAAATAAAATCTTTAAGTGTTTGAGAAACTCAGTAACCGTGGAGAGAGAAACAATGAACATTTTGAGCCTGATATGAATCTTCTTTGGAACTGAATTGTCCAAAATGTTACTAAATAAAAATCGAAAGAACTGCAGTTGCTGTAAATCATAAACGAAAACAAAAACTGCTGGAAAAGCTCAGCAGGTCTGGCAGCATCTCTGGAGAGAAATCACAGAGTTGACGTTTCGGGTCCAGTGACTCTTCTTCAGAACTGGTGACCGTTCTGAGGAAGGGTCACTCAACCCGAAATGTTAACTCTGATTTCTCTCCACAGATGCTGCCAGACCTGCTGAGCTTTTCCAGCAATTTCTGTTTTTACATCAAATCCTTTTTGTCCCCTATCCTCTTCACTTATCTACAAACTTATTTATTTGGAAAGTTTATTCCCCTGGCCCATTCACGCCTTCATTTTAATTATGTCTCTGTGATGTAGGAGGCAACATCAATGCAGCTGTTCCAAGGCTTTCCTCAACACTGTTCAATCATTGCCATCTTACACATGAGTAGGAGAGGATGCCAGCCGGCAATTCACATGTGTAAGATGGAACAGAAACAGTAGCCAGGATTCAGGAACTCAATGTATTGAGAAAGAAAAGGAAAAATTGTATTTCATACTTGAACCACAAGGTTGACCTGCTGTAGTTAAATAAAAAGTCACGGCTTACATTTCAGAGATTTCCATTGGACCGCACTGTTGCCATTAAAACTAAAACATTCCCAATTGAAACCGTCACTTGGCTGTTTTCAATTTAGAGAAAAATAGTTTTCAGATTGGAGGTGTCATCCCTCTGCACCCATTGTATTTGTTGTATTTTCATGCTGGAATTTAAAATGCTAACAGAGAGTTATAGCCCAAAGAACTTGCCAAATTATGATGCGTATCTCTGAGAGCTTCTGCATATAAACACATACTTTAAATTCCTTCTCTAGCAGAATATTTATTGCTTTTCCCCTCTTCTCTACAGTCTCCACAGCACTGCCAGCACAGACCAAGAGGAAAAGCAGGTGATGCTTTCCCTGAGACTGTTGCTTGGCTAGATCCAGTTTGGGGGCAAAGTAGTCAGTTAGCTGGTTTATGGTGCAGGGTGGCACAAACAGTGTGGCTTCAATTCACATCCAGGCTGAAATCACTGTGAAGGTCCTGCCTTTTCAAACCTTGCCCTGTGAGGAGTGCCGACCGTTAAACTCACCATCGGTTATCTCTCTCTCTCTGACTCTCTCTCTGATGAATGAGCAGCCTTCTGGACCTATGGTGACTTTATTTGGGAAGGGAATGTGAGATTGGAGCAACATTCCCTTGGTTTCCCTTCCCTTTCTGCTGAGAAATGCTTAACTTATAATTAATAACAGCCCATGGTGATGTAGTTGAGAATAATGAATCAATGAATCCCTACAATGTGGAAACAGACCCTTCGGCCCAACAAGTCCACACTGACCCTGTAACCCACCCAAACCCATTCCCCATTACTCTACATTTACCCCTGACAAATGCAACTAAACTACACATCACTGAACACTATGGGCAATTTAGCATGGCCATCTTTGGCGTAACCTGCACATCTTTGGATTGTGGGAGAAAACTGGAGCACCCAGAGGAAACCCACGCAGACATGGGGAGAATATGCAAACTCCACACAGACAGTCGCTTGAGGCTGGAATCGAATCCGTGTCCCTGGCACTGTGAGGCAGCACTGCTCACTACTAAGCCATCGTGCTACCCCAAAGAATATTCCCATTTGCCTTCCCATACTCCATTGGTTTATTATATGGGATAATTTTGAACTCAGTGATATTAGAGCCCTGAGTCAAGAGTGTGGTGCTGGAAAAGCACAGCTGGTCAGGCAGCATCCGAGGAGCAGGGGAGTCAACGTTTCGGGCAAAAGCCCTTCATCAGGAATTCTGCAGTCCTCACTTTCTCATATTGGAGCCCTGGCTACCTAGGTCATAATACCCAGGCTACTTTATTTTTCACTTCCCAATATATGTGGAGACAGGGACGAACTACTAACAGACGTGGATTAAGCAAGTGGTCAAAATGAGGGCAGATGACATTCAATGTGGGGAAATATGAGCTGCTCCACCTGGGATCCAAGAAAGGCAAATGGGAATATTTTCCTAATGAATAATGAGTGCGAAGGAGCAAAAGGATTTAGATTTCCTTGTGCACAAGTTACTAAACATTAGTGCACATGCACAAAGAAATTAAGAAGGCTAATGGAATGTTGATCATTTAGGGACTGAAAATGAAACATGAGGGAATGGTGTTTCAGTTGGTTAGAGCCCATTAGGATAATGTCTTCAATGCTGGGCACTTAGCTATGGGAAAGGTACATTGCATTTGGAGGTGGTGCAGTGCTGTTTCACCAGGACGCTGCTGGGATTTAAGGGGTTACATTACAAGGACAGGTTACACAAACATGAATGTTATATACAGACGTTTGATCTGACCAAGGCATTTAAAGGGACAAGATAGAGTAGATAGAGAGAAATTACATCCTCATCTGGGCAAGTCCAGATCAAGGGGCACAGTTTGAAAATTAGAACTAGGCCCGATAGAAGTGAAATCGAGAAGAACTTATAACCAAAACTGCTAATTGAAATTGTCACCATGCTTCCCAGATGTTAAGATCTGGAATGTGTTGTCTGAGAGTGTGGCAGAGGCAGGATCGGTCAAGAGCCAACTGCATTATTATCTAAAAAGGAAGAATGTGCAGGATTACAGGGAGAATGGCAGTAGGTGCATCACCCTATTGAAGAACTGTCACAGACATGATGGGCTGAGTGGACTCCTTCTGCTTTGTAACCGATCTGTGATTCTGTGAAAGAGTTGGAGATGCTGGATTGTTTGAAGATTTCGATACTGAGATTGTTGAATATTTCTTAGCTAAGGCTATCTATCAAAAGATTTGGAAAAAGGTCTGTATATTTAGTCAAACAATAGGTCGGCTTAATGTAAAAACAAAAGACGTTGAGGATCTGAATGACTCCTGTTCCCATCTCCCCACAGAATGAACTGAAAATCAGGTTGTTCGCTGAAATGGGAAAGATTTGCTCCACCAGATTCTTGGTGGTCATCACTCCCAGGAACTTGATTCTCTTGACCGTCTCCACCTCAGCATCATCAATGCAAAGAGGCACATGCCCCTCCACTCCACTTCCTGACATCAATCAGCAGCTCCTTCGTTTTATTGAGGTTGACATAGAGTTTGTTCTCTTTATATGTTGCCGCTAAGCTCTCTGAGTTAAACTGAGTTAAAAGCAGCAACTATACCTCTGGCATATCCAGTTTTTTTAAACTGTGTGTTTCACTGACAAGGCCAGCATTTATTTTCCCATCCCTCACTGAACTGAGTGGGTTATTGGGCCATTTCAGAGGGCTGTTAACAGTCAACGACATTTTTTAAGATTTTACAATTTCTTTGCTTTGTACCTGAAGGCAGTGTATTGTGGACCATACCTACTGAGCTATCGATAATAAGTCACTCCAGACTGGAGTCTGGCCTTTGAACAATGGACAGCCAGTAAAGCTCAACCCTGTAATTATAGTCGATCCATATGATAAACGGTGGAAATGATGTGGGAAGGATGTTTCTTCTTGTGGGGGAGTCCAGAACTGGGGAACACAGTTTTAAATTTAGGCACCACCCTTTACGACAGAGATGAGGAGTATTCTTTTTCTTTTTCTGAGGGTTCTCAGCTTTGGAACCATCTGCTTAAGAAGATGGCGGAGAACCGGTCATTGACTAATTTTAAGACAGAACAAAGATGCCTGTGACCAGTGGAGTGCCACGAGGATCGGTGCTGGGTCCTCTACTTTTTGTCATTTATATAAATGATTTGGATGCGAGCATAAGAGGCACAGTTAGTAAGTTTGCAGATGACACCAAAATTGGAGGTATAGTGGACCGCGAAGAGGGTTACCTCAGATTACAACAGGATCTAGACCAGATGGGCCAATTGGATGAGAAGTTGAATGGAGTTTTGAAATGGAGTTCAATTCAGATAAATGCGAGGACTTATACACTTTATGGTAAGGTCCTAGGGAGTGTTACTGAACAAAGAGACCTTGGAGTGCAGGTTCATAGCTCCTTGAAAGTGGAGTCACAGGTAGAGAGGATAGTGAAGAAGATGCTTGGTATGTTTTCCTTTATTGGTCAGAGTATTGAGTACAGGAGTCGGGAGATCATGTTGCGGCTGTACAGACAATTGGTTAGGCCACTGTTGGAATATTGCGTGCAATTCTGGTCTCCTTTCTATCGGAAAGATGTTGTGAAACTTGAAAGGGTTCAGAAAAGATTTACAAGGATGTTGCCAGGGTTGGGAGATTTGGGCTATAGGGAGAGGCTGAACAGGCTGGGGCTGTTTTTCCTGGAGTGTCGGAGGCTGAGGGGTGACCTTCTAGAGGTTTACAAAATTATGAGGGGTATGGATAGGATAAATAGACAAAGTCTTTTCCCTGGCGTCGGGAGTCCAGAACTAGAGGGCATAGGTTTAGGATGAGGGGAAAGATATAAAAGAGTCCTAAGGAGCAACTTTTTCACTTGGGGGTGGTACGTGTATGGAATGAGCTGCCAGAGGATGTGGTGGAGGCTGGTACAATTGCAAGAGGCATTTGGATGGGTATATGAATAGGAAGGGTTTGGAGGGATATGGGCCGGGTGATGGCAGGTGGGACTAGATTGGGTTGGGATATCTGGTCGGCATGGACGGGTTGAACCGAAGGGTCTGTTTCCATGCTGTACATCTCTATGACTCTATGACTATGTGATGGTGACAGATGGGGGAGGAAATGGCCTAATGGTCTAATCTCTGGACTGTTAACCCAGAGATCCTGGGGACCTGGGTTTGAACCTGCCATGGCAGAATATGATTTCAATAATTTTTTTAAGAAGTCTGGGATTAATTGTCTAAAGATGACCATGCATCCATTGTTGATTGTTGGGAAAGGCCCCATCAGGTTTGCTAATGCCGTTAGGGAAGGAAACTGCGCCCCCTCAGCAGGTCTGGCCTACATGTGACTCCAGACCCGCAGCAATATGGTTAACTCTTAAATGCCCTCTGGGCAATTAGGGATGGGTAATAAATGCTGCTGAGCCAGTGATGCCCTCATTTTGTGAATGAATAAAGGTCGGGAATGTGGAACTCACAACACAAACAGATCAGCCATGATTCTATTGAGTCACGTGATTCTGCTCCTAATTTGTATCTTTGCAGAAAAAGCTTGTCTTCCAGGGCCCTTTCTGGGACTCTGATCCTGTTTGCCACTGGGCTTTCTTTGACAGAACCTCTTCGAGGGGAATGTGGTATGAACGCACCTTCATTTAAACTCCCTTCCATGTTTCAGTCTCATCAGGTCTTGGGGTGGGGAGAAGGGGATTCAACTGAGGCTCAGTGTCCTATCATCTAATACAAAACAGAAATTTCGGAACTTCAAATTAACGCGGGTGATTTGACAGCATTTCCATGGCAGTCAGTCCTGGTGAAGGTTCCCTGTGGAAACAGGAATAATCCTGTCAAAGTGACACCATACACTGTATACAAATGCTGCACTTGCAAACATTTTGGAGGTGAGGTTCCACATCACCTCCATGTCAGAGTCCAGCTGCTGTTGCTCCCTCCAGCACCCAGCACTGGGCTCTGGTGCTGAATGATACACTGACTGCAGCAAATGGTCATACTGAAGGCAAGGCTCTTTTGATGAGTTACTTATGAAAAATTCTTTTGTCAAGTGGCTCACACATGAAGAATCAATTTGCTAAGCTCGGCAGTAAATTGTGGCATGATGATTTTGACAGGCATTATAAGATTGTGCGTGGATCTTCTAATCAATTGCAACTCAATATTTCTGCTCTCAGAATGGCTATCAGCACTGAGGGTAGGCCCTTTGGCCCAAGACATCAATGCTGGTTCTCTGCCTGGGCTACCCACATGTGCCCGCACTCCCTTTGCCTTTTCCTCATAACACTCCATTTTTAAAAAAACATTGGGTAATTATTGAATTTTCTCTTGAAAGCCTCTTTGAATTTCTGCCTCCACCACCCTGTCAGGCAGTGTGCGTTCCAGATATAAAAACAGAACTTCCTGGAAACACTTGGTGGATCTGGCAGCATCTGAGCTGAAATGTTAACTCTGATTTCTCTCTGTGGCTGCTGCCAGACCTGCTGAGCTTTTCCAGCAACTTCCATTTTGTTTCCGATTTACAGCATCTGCAGTTGTTTTGGCTTTTGTTGTGAATTCTGTACATGTTTTATTAACCCCTTTCTCAATCTCTGCGGCCACCTCCCATGATTTGTGCACGTATGTATTTACCTGGCTGTTCTGCTCCTGCACTCTCTTTCAAATTATGCCCTTTATTTTATGTTGCCCAACCTCATTCTTCCTACCAGTGTGATTGCTCCCCACTTCTCCCTATTAAAAGACATCGGTCACTTGTCTACTCATTGCCCCAGCCTCATAATGAACTCTTAAGTTATCTTCCTCACAATGCTTCCATGTTTTATGACATCCGCAAATTTTTGATGTGTGTTTGTACATCAAGGTCAGGGTCATCAAGAGAAGCTGATGTCCTAATATTGTGAAACTCCGGGAAACCCCTCTGTTTACTTTCCTTCAGGATGAACTTTAATCATTCGGCACTACTGTTTCCCATCACTCAACCAAGCTGCTCCGGTTCCTTTTGTTCCATGACCTCCAACTTTGCTTACAAACCTGTCATACTTAAGTAGAGAGAAACGCAAATCATTAGTGACCAAGTTACTGTCATTTTATGTCTCACAGTCAGTATGTCAGTTTACCTTTAAGAGGCACTGTATGTCAATAAGAGACAAGCTTGTGATATCATCATTATATCATAGCATGTGATCTCAAACTCCATCTGAGACCAGGATCACCTGAAGCAGAGCACTCTACTAGAAGCATGCTGCTCTTTCGTAACTAATAGAACTCTTAATAGTGTTGAAGTAGGCTAGCTAGCACATCCCTAGACATGACGGGCAATTTTGCAAGGCCAATCCATCTAACCTCCACATCTTTGGGCTGTGGGAGGAAACCACAGCATCTGGAGGAAACAGATACAGGGAGAATGTGCAAACTCCACACAAATAGTTGCCCGAGGGTGGAATCGAACTTGGGTCCCTGGTGCTATGAGGCAGCAGAGCTAATCACTGAGCCACTGTGCCACCCTAAGCTTAATGTTAGCCCAGACCTGGAGTCTCTGTGAATGCATTGTTGGTATATAGCTGTAATAAATTGAATTATTGCATGCTACAATATCCAAATATAGGCATTTGGATGGCGACATAAATAGGAAGGGTTTAGAGGGATACGGGTGAAGTGCTGGCAAATGGGACTAGATTAAATTAGGATATCTGGTTCGACAGTTGGACCGAAGGGTCTGCTTCCGGTCTGTACATCTCTGTGACTCAATGACTCCTATGACCTGATGAAAGAGCAGCACTCCGAAAGCTTGTAATTTCAAATCAACCCATTAGTTTAAAATCAATGAGAGCATGGGGGGGAGTCAGATCTGTGTCCATTTGGCTTCACATTAGGTTCACTATCAAGATCAACCAATTCCAGCTGCCCTCTGACCTCTGGTCCTAACTGGCCTCTTAATGATCTTACAAAGTGATCCACTCCTGTCTGGCAAGTGTGCATTCTGTTCATCCATCGTGGAAGATGGCTCAGGAATGGAGTGGCGTTGGGAAAATGCCATGCCAGCCAGCAGCACAAAATTCCACAGCCAGCTGCCTGCACCCCATCCCCATAACAGGACAGCATTCCCGCTCATAGTGTTGACTTGGAGCTCAGTGTTGTCAGTGTATCCACGGAACCTGCATTTATGTTTCCAGCCAATGTCACCCAGCAGCACCAATTCAATAAGAAACACAGGGGAGGGGGAAGGATCTATCGATAAGGGATGCTGTGTCACCATCGTCTTACCAGACCATAGGGCTGCTCTCCCATTTGAGAGGGATGACTGGTGGCGATTTAACATGAGGGCCAACGTGTCTCAGGTAAGGGGAGAGGTTGAGAAGGAGAGTTCTTCATGGTAACCTCAGCTGATGATGAGAGCTGCACCCACACTGTTGGCATCAAACCACTTCGCAAACCAACCGACTTCACCAGAGGGTTAAAGTGAAGGAGAGGTAAGAGTAGCAGAAGGTAACAAAAAGATGAAGGAATGATGATCTCTATTGCAGTCAAAACCTTGCGTAATATTCAGTGTTTCAAAGGTGGCATTGGAACATGACGACACCTCTCATTTTGCACACGATAAAACAGTTTTCACTGCATTTTTATATCCATGTGACAATAAAATCTAATTCTAAATAAGATACAAGCAAAACAATGCTGTAATGGGGAGAGGGGAGAGGTGGAGAAAATGTATAAAAATGAGGGATAAACATTATGCAGTCAGTTTTGGAAGTTAGGGAATTCGACATTGAGACCTTGAGGCTGTAAAGTGACCGAGCAGAAAATGAGGTGTCATTTCTTGAGCTAGCGTTGCGCTTCAGCGAAATGTTGCAGCAAACGCAGACCAGAAAGAAAGAGAACCCAATGAACTGAGGAAATGATTACAGGTGGCAGAATCAGATCTCCAAGTCGCAGTGATGTGTGTCACCGAATGACAGCAGGAGCTCCTTTAGCTGTTTCACTCAAGAGGTCACAAAGTTGTCGAATAAGTTACAAGAACGGCATGTGTTTAGGGAGCAGTTGGTTGTCTTTGTGAAGAGGAAATTCATTTCTATTCAGTCAGTACAAATTCCTGAAGCCAGCTGGGTTTGAGGTGTGATGTGGTCTCCACTTCACCTATAGAGGGAGCACTCCTCAGGAACGTCCACCGTGATTGATTAGATTAGATTATTTAGATTAGATTGGATTACTTAGATTAGATTATTTACAGTGTGAAAATAGGCCCTTTGGCCCAACAAGTCCACACCAACCCGCCGAAGCGCAACCCACCCAGACCCATTCCCCTACATTTACCCCTTCACCTAGCATGGCCAATTCACCTAACCTGCACATCTTTGGACTGTGGAGGGGAAACCAGAGCACCTGCAGACACAGGGAGAACGTACAAACTCCACACAGACAGTTGCCTGAGGCGGGAATCGAACCTGGGACCCTGATTCTGTGAGGCAGCAGTGCTAACCTAAGCTCTTCACAAGTGCGTAAGGAGCTTTTACTGAGACTCCATTGCTAGGGGTTGGCTGCACAGTGACTCTGACTAGTCCTGAAACTAGTGAACAATAATCACACTCGTATGCGAGTTCAAACCTGCTGTTTGACAGAGGGGGTGTGTCTGGAGAAACACAGTGACTTCCTGCATTTCCCATTCCTTATTCCGAAGGACAGAGGCTGGTGGAGCTTGCTCAGAAAGGTTGCTTCATGGGAGGTGACTGGGTACAACAGATGTAGCACATGACGTTGAAAGCCAGTATGAGAAATTGGTCCTTTCCCAATTCTAAGCTTTCTACGTCTGATGCCTAATTTGCTTCCCCAGATTCAGTTGTTGCTGCATTCACCAGATGATCATTCACCTGGACACTTCACTGGGGAACAATCCATTCTTATCATCTTTTTATTTTTCTTCCAGGGTTAGTTGCAGTGAAAAAAGCCCATGACATAGAAGCAAGACTGAACGAAATTGAGAAAGTTCTGAAGATTATAATTAACTTGCCCTGCAAAGTAAGTATCTGGCATTGGGTGTTCCTTATTCTCAGATTACTGAAGGCACCTACATACTTTGCCAACACTCCAGCGCTTTCAACCAAACGAGTTCTGGAAAAATAATTTGCTATGTTCTGAATTCAGCTATTGATTGTGCAAGTTTAGTAAACACAAGTTTAAGGAATCAGAAAGCCAGGAGTACTTCCCATCAGTTTGGGGCTGAACTTTCAAAACAATTCTACTTATCTATCCTCTTCCTAATTCCTTTGTTGCTTGCCCAAATAGCTGTCGATCTCACTGTTAAGTATACCCAATGACACAGCATCTATAGCGGTCTGGGGTAAAAATCCTCCGAGTGACAAAGTGGCTGACCCCTTCTTCCCAAGACTATGAGCCTCTAGTTCGAATCTCTCCTGTCCAGTGAAGCAGCCTCTCAGCATCCATCTTATCAAGCCCTTTAAGAATATCATGTTTCAATGAGATCCAACTTTTTTAAACCTCAAAGCGCCAGGGACCTGGGTTCAATTCCACCTTCAGGCGACTGTCTGTTTGCACATTCTCCCCGTGTCTGCGTGGGTTTCCTCTGGGTGCTCCGGTTTCCTCCCACTGTCCAATAATGTGCAGGCTCGGTGGATTGGCCATGCTAAATTGCCCATAATTTCTAGGGATGTAGAAATGCCGGGTTACAGGGATAGGGTAGGGGGGTGGGTTTGGGTTGGAGTGCTCTTTGGAGAGTGGGTGTGGACTCGATGGGCCGAATGGCCTGTGGGGATTCTGTGATTCCTTGAAATTCGAGAAGAAATGGGCCCGTTCTCCTCAGCACAGCTCTTAGAGTTAGTGACATTTTATTACATCCCTTACTGGAGTGAGAGTATCCTCCCTTAGATAAGGAAGCCAACATCCCAGACCAGGTTCCAGCTGTCACCTTGCTAAAGATGTACACAACTTCTGGAAGAGGTCCTGATGCTTCCTTTGATTAGTTTGGGTTTTGGGAGCTCCGCTGGGCCAACATTTAGTACCAATTCTTAATTGCCCTGGGAAAGGTCAGTTTAATGTAGGTAGACCCACATTGCTGTTAGGGAGGGAATTTCAGAATGTTGACCCAGTGACACTGATGGAACGATGATATTTTTCCAAGTTAGGGTGGTCATAGAATTGCAGAGGTCTACAACACAGTAAAAGGCTTTTGGCTCATTGTGTCCATGCCATTGGAAACAACCAGCTGACTCGTCTAATCCCATTTCCCAGCATTTGATGCATAGCCTTCATGAATTGGCATTGCAAATGCAATCACCCTCTGCTTCCTGCCACTCAGCCAATTATTGATCCAATTTGCCAAAATTTCCTTGGATCCTATAGGCTCCTACCTTTGCTGTTGGTCTCCCATGGAGGACCTTAAGAATAACCGTGCTGAAGTCCAAGTAGACAACATCAAAAACATTGCCTTCATCTACACACCTGGTCACCCCTGCAAAACATTCAATTACTCAGTTGGTCAGACAAAACCATGTTCTTGATTAATCTCTGACTCTCCAAATGCAGATTAATTCTGGCCTTCAGCATTGCTTTCAATTCCTCCCAGCCATCCAGGTTAGACTGACTGGCCTGTAGTTTCCTGGTTTATCCTTGCTCCCTCCTTGGCTGTCCTCCAGTTGTCTGCCACCTCTCCTATTGCCAGAGAGGAATTGAAAATTATTGCCAGTGCCCAGGCTATTTCCTCGGTGCCCTCATCCAATAGCCCGGAAGGTTCATCTATTTTTAAACCTGCCAGACCACTCAGAACCCTCCTCCTCTGTCTGTTCAAATTTCTTTCATGTATCACAGACATTCTCCCCCTGATTTCTCTCTCTGTAGTGTCCCTCTTACTAGTGAACACCAACACAAAGTATTCATTTAGAATCCTATCTATGTCCCCTGGCCCCACATATAAATTACTGCTGTGGGCCTTAATGGGCCCTACTGTTTCCCTCAATATCCTTTTACTATTTATGTACCTGTAAAACACCTGAACATTTTCCTTTATTTTACCTGCCAGCATCCTTTCATGTCACCTTTTCCTTCTCCTAATCTCCTTTTTAAGTTCTCTCTTGTCCATTCTATACAGTTTCTGCTGTTTTGGACCCTCGGTATTCGTCATAATCCTTCTTTGTTTCTCTTTACACAGTGCGGTGTATCCCTTGATAAGCAGAATTCACAGGTTTTTGATGATCTCACCCTTTTGCTGTATTGGAACATATTGGGTCCGTACTCTCCAAATCTCCTTCTTGAATACATCCCACTGTTTGGAGATAGGTCTATCTGGTGTAGTGCTGAGTGGCTTGGGGAGCAGGTGTTCCCATGTATCTACTGTCCCAGTCTGTCCGGCTGGTTGTGGTCATGTATCTACTGTCCCTGTCTGTCCGGCTGGTTGTGGTCATGGATCTACTGCCCCTGTCTGTCCGGCTGGTTGTGGTCATGTATCTCCTGCCCCTGTCTATCTGGCAGGTTGTGGTCATGTATCTACTGCCCCTGTCTGTCCGGATGGTTGTGGTCATGGATCTACTGCCCCTACCTGTCCGGCTGGTTGTGGTCATGTATCTCCTGCCCCTGTCTATCTGGCTGGTTGTGGTCATGTATCTACTGTCCCTGTCTGTCCGGATGGTTGTGGTCATGTATCTACTGTCCCTGTCTGTCGGGATGGTTGTGGTCATGTATCTACTGCCCCTGTCTGTCCGGATGGTTGTGGTCATGTATCTACTGCCCCTGTCTGTCCGGATGGTTGTGGTCATGGATCTACTGTCCCTGTCTGTCCGGCTGGTTGTGGTCATGTATCTACTGTCCCTGTCTGTCCGGATGGTTGTGGTCATGTATCTACTGCCCCTGTCTGTCCGGCTGGTTGTGGTCATGGATCTACTGCCCCTGTCTGTCCGGCTGGTTGTGGTCATGTATCTACTGCCCCTGCCTGTCCGGCTGGTTGTGGTCATGTATCTCCTGCCCCTGTCTATCTGGCTGGTTGTGGTCATGTATCTACTGTCCCTGTCTGTCCGGATGGTTGTGGTCATGTATCTACTGCCCCTGTCTATCTGGCTGGTTGTGGTCATGTATCTACTGTCCCTGTCTGTCCGGATGGTTGTGGTCATGTATCTACTGTCCCTGTCTGTCCGGATGGTTGTGGTCATGTATCTACTGCCCCTGTCTGTCCGGATGGTTGTGGTCATGGATCTACTGCCCCTGTCTGTCCGGCTGGTTGTGATCATGTATCTACTGCCCCTGTCTGTCCAGATGGTTGTGGTCATGGATCTATTGCCCCTGTCTGTCCGGATGGTTGTGGTCATGTATCTACTGCCTCTGTCTGTCCAGATGGTTGTGGTCATGGATCTACTGCCCCTGTCTGTCCGGATGGTTGTGGCCATGTATCTATTCCCCCTGTCTGTCCGGCTGGTTGTGGCCATGTATCTACTGCCCCTGTCTGTCCGGATGGTTGTGGTCATGGATCTACTGCCCCTGTCTGTCCGGATGGTTGTGGTCATGGATCTACTGCCCCTGTCTGTCCGGATGGTTGTGATCATGTATCTACTGCCCCTGTCTGTCCAGATGGTTGTGGTCATGGATCTATTGCCCCTGTCTGTCTGGATGGTTGTGATCATGTATCTACTGCCTCTGTCTGTCCAGATGGTTGTGGTCATGGATCTACTGCCCCTGTCTGTCCGGATGGTTGTGGTCATGTATCTACTGCCCCTGTCTATCTGGCTGGTTGTGGTCATGTATCTACTGCCCCTGTCTGTCCGGCTGGTTGTGGTCATGTATCTACTGCCCCTGTCTGTCCGGATGGTTGTGGTCATGTATCTACTGCCCCTGTCTATCTGGCTGGTTTTGGTCATGTATCTACTGCCCCTGTCTGTCCGGATGGTTGTGGTCATGTATCTACTGCCCCTGTCTGTCCCGATGGTTGTGGTCATGTATCTACTGCCCCTGTCTATCTGGCTGGTTGAGGTCATGTATCTACTGCCCCTGTCTGTCCGGATGGTTGTGGTCATGTATCTACTGCCCCTGTCTGTCCCGATGGTTGTGATCATGTATCTACTGCCCCTGTCTGTCCGGATGGTTGTGGTCATGTATCTACTGCCCCTGTCTGTCCGGATGGTTGTGGTCATGTATCTACTGCCCCTGTCTATCTGGCTAGTTGTGGTCATGTATCTACTGCCCCTGTCTGTCCGGATGGTTGTGGTCATGTATCTACTGTCCCTGTCTGTCCCGATGGGTGTGGTCATGGATCTACTGCCCCTGTCTGTCCAGATGGTTGTGGTCATGGATCTACTGCCCCTGTCTGTCCGGATGGTTGTGGTCATGGATCTACTGTCCCTGTCTGTCCGGATCGTTGTGGTCAAGTATCTACTGCCCCTGTCTATCTGGCTGGTTGTGGTCATGTATCTACTGCCCCTGTCTGTCCGGCTGGTTGTGGCCATGGATCTACTGCCCCTGTCTGTCCGGATGGTTGTGGTCATGGATCTACTGTCCCTGTCTGTCCGGATGGTTGTGGCCATGTATCTACTGCCCCTGTCTGTCCGGCTGGTTGTGGCCATGTATCTACTGCCCCTGTCTGTCTGGATGGTTGTGGTCATGGATCTACTGCCCCTGTCTGTCCGGCTGGTTGTGGCCATGTATCTACTGCCCCTGTCTGTCCGGATGGTTGTGGTCATGAATCTACTGCCCCTGTCTGTCCGGATGGTTGTGGTCATGTATCTACTGTCCCTGTCTGTCCGGATGGTTGTGGTCATGTATCTACTGCCCTTGTCCATCTGGCTGGTTGTGGTCATGTATCTACTGCCCCTGTCTGTCCGGATGGTTGTGGTCATGTATCTACTGCCCCTGTCTATCTGGCTGGTTGTGGTCATGTATCTACTGCCCCTGTCTGTCCGGATGGTTGTGGTCATGTATCTACTGCCCCTGTCTATCTGGCTGGTTGTGGTCATGTATCTACTGTCCCTGTCTGTCCGGCTGGTGTGGTCATGTATCTACTGTCCCTGTCTGTCCGGATGGTTGTGGTCATGGATCTACTGCCCCTGTCTGTCCGGATGGTTGTGGTCATGGATCTACTGTCCCTGTCTGTCCGGCTGGTTGTGATCATGTATCTACTGCCCCTGTCTGTCCGGCTGGTTGTGGTCATGTATCTACTGCCCCTGTCTGTCCGGCTGGTTGTGGTCATGTATCTACTGTCCCTGTCTGTACGGCTGGTTGTGGTCATGGATCTACTGTCCCTGTCTGTCCGGATCGTTGTGGTCAAGTATCTACTGCCCCTGTCTGTCCGGATGGTTGTGGTCATGTATCTCCTGCCCCTGTCTGTCCCGATGGGTGTGGTCATGGATCTACTGCCCCTGTCTGTCCAGATGGTTGTGGTCATGGATCTACTGCCCCTGTCTGTCCGGATGGTTGTGGTCATGGATCTACTGTCCCTGTCTGTCCGGATGGTTGTGGCCATGTATCTACTGCCCCTGTCTGTCCGGCTGGTTGTGGTCATGTATCTACTGCCCCTGTCTGTCCGGCTGGTTGTGGCCATGGATCTACTGCCCCTGTCTGTCCGGCTGGTTGTGGTCATGTATCTACTGTCCCTGTCTGTCCGGCTGGTTGTGGTCATGGATCTACTGTCCCTGTCTGTCCGGATCGTTGTGGTCATGTATCTACTGCCCCTGTCTGTCCGGATGGTTGTGGTCATGGATCTACTGCCCCTGTCTGTCCGGATGGTTGTGGTCATGTATCTACTGTCCCTGTCTGTCCCGATGGTTGTGGTCATGTATCTACTGTCCCTGTCTGTCCCGATGGTTGTGGTCATGTATCTACTGCCCTTGTCTATCTGGCTGGTTGTGGTCATGGATCTACTGCCCCTGTCTGTCCGGATGGTTGTGGTCATGTATCTACTGCCCCTGTCTGTCCGGATGGTTGTGGTCATGGATCTACTGTCCCTGTCTGTCCGGATCGTTGTGGTCATGTATCTACTGCCCCTGTCTGTCCGGATGGTTGTGGTCATGGATCTACTGCCCCTGTCTGTCCGGATGGTTGTGGTCATGTATCTACTGTCCCTGTCTGTCCCGATGGTTGTGGTCATGTATCTACTGTCCCTGTCTGTCCCGATGGTTGTGGTCATGTATCTACTGCCCTTGTCTATCTGGCTGGTTGTGGTCATGGATCTACTGCCCCTGTCTGTCCGGATGGTTGTGGTCATGTATCTACTGCCCCTGTCTGTCCGGATGGTTGTGGTCATGGATCTACTGCCCCTGTCTGTCCGGATGGTTGTGGTCATGGATCTACTGCCCCTGTCTGTCCCGATGGTTGTGTTCATGTATCTACTGCCCCTGTCTGTCCGGATGGTTGTGGTCATGGATCTACTGCCCCTGTCTATCTGGCTGGTTGTGGTCATGTATCTACTGCCCCTGTCTGTCCGGATGGTTGTGGTCATGGATCTACTGCCCCTGTCTATCTGGCTGGTTGTGGTCATGTATCTACTGCCCCTGAGGAGAAAGTGAGGTCTGCAGATGCTGGAGATCAGAGATGGAAATGTGTTGCTGGAAAAGCGCAGCAGGTCAGGCAGCATCTAGGGAACAGGAGAATCGACGTTTCAGGCATTAGCCCTTCTTCAGGAATGAGGAAAGTTGGTCCAGCAGGCTAAGATAAAAGATAGGGAGGAGGGACTTGGGGGAGGGGCGTCGGAAATGTGATAGGTGGAAAGAGGTCAAGGTGAGGGTGATAGGTCAGACTGGGGTGGGGGCGGAGAGGTCGGGAAGAAGATTGCAGGTTAGGAAGGCGGTGCTGAATTTGATGGATTTGACTGAGACAGGCTGGGGGGAGGGGAAATGAGGAAACTGGTGAAATCCGAGTTCATCCCTTGTGGTTGGAGGGTTCCTAGCCGGAAGATGAGGCGTTCTTCCTCCAATCGTCGTTTCGCTGTGGTCTGATGATGGAGGAGTCCAAAGACCTGCATATCCTTGGTGGAGTGGGAGGGGGAATTGAAATGTTGAGCTACAGGGTGGTTGGGTTGGTTGGTCCGGGTGTCCCAGAGGTGTTCTCTGAAACGCTCCGCAAGTAGGCGGCTTGTCTCCCCAATATAGAGGAGGCCACATCGGGTGCAAAGGATGCAATAGATGATATGTGTGGAGGTACAGGTGAATCTGTGGCGGATATGGAAGTTTCCTTTGGGGCCTTGGAGGGAGGTGAGGGGGGAGGTGTGGGCGCAAGTCTTGCACCTCCTGCGGTTGCAGGGGAAGGTGCCGGGAGTGAAGGTTGGGTTGGTGGGGGGGTGTGGATCTGACGAGGGAGTCACGGAGGGAGTGGTCTTTACGGAATGCTGATAGGGGAGGGGAGGGAAATATATCCTTGGTGGTGGGGTCCGTTTGGTTGTGGTCATGTATCTACTGCCCCTGTCTGGATGGTTGTGGTCATGGATCTTGGTGCTGATGTCTGAAGAGCCTTGCTGAGTTGCTGCAGTTCATCTTGTAGATGGTACATGCTGTTACTGCTGTACATCAGTCAGGGAGGGAGTGAATGATTGTCAATGTGATGTGAAATACGAGGTCAGCTTTATCTGGGCTGGTGTCAAGCTTCTTGATAGTTGTTGGAGTTGCACTCATCCAGAGCATGTGGGGAATATTCCATCCCACTCCTGCCTTGTGCCTTGTAGATGGTAGATGAGTTTTGGTGAGCTACTCTGTGTGGGATTCCTTATCACTGAGCTACTCCTGCATCACATTATTTAGCTGGCTTCTCCAGTTCTCTTTCTGGTCAACAGTAACCCCCAAGCCGTTGATAACGGTGGGGCGTTTCTGCGGTGATAATGATAACGTTCAATGTCATTATTATCAAATTGCAACCAGTTTGCATTAAAGGCTAAGATGCCATTTGCTTGCTCTAACTACAGATTAGCTGTGATTCACCTACAAGGACCACCAAGTCCTTCTGACAATTGCGATAGATTAATCTGTCACATTTTAGTTGCCTCTAAGACGGAAGGTTGTAGGTTCAAATCTCACTCCAGGACTCAAGCACAAAAATCAAGACTGGAGCACTGGGAGTGCTGTATTTCCTGATGAGAGGTTAAACAAAGACTCCCATCTGCTGGTTTGAGGTGGAATTGCAGTAATCCATTGGAAAAGAGAAGGGGGACTCTCTTTCGTTCTTGCCCAGTGCCCATGGAATAATGAGGTTTGGGAAAACCATATCACCCAGTTTCATTTGTGGAAGTCTTTGGAGGTTGAGCCTGATGTGCATTGTTGCAAATATGGAGAACTTCAACGTTGCTGAAACAAGAGACACATTATTGAAACCTTTCATCTTACATTCATCAGAACAAACTCAAGAACGTCAGATTTTAAATGATGACATCAACTTACATCACAGGAGAAAAGGCTGCTGATTGGCTGGCAAGTTATCTCTGATTTCGTGAGGTATTGCCATGGAGAAAGGGAATGTAGATTCTCCAACCTGCCAGGTCATTCACAAAAAGGCACAAGGCTTGAATGTATTCCTTTAGTTTGTAGAGACTGGGACCTTGAATGTGAATATTAGCTGCTTCCAGCAAGAATTAATGAGCACATTATGATCTAAAATCCCACATGCTTGGTCAGGTTAGATTAAATATCTCACTTTCAAAGATAGAGTTGTAGACATGGAGACAAGCCCTTCGGCCCAAACTGGCCCATACCGACCAAAATGTCCATCCACACTAACACCATGTCCCTGCACTTGGCCCATATCCTTCTAATCCTTTCCTATCCATGTATTTGTCCAAATGCCTTTTCAATGTTATTAATGTACCCGCCTCAACCACTTCCTCTGGCAGCTCATTCCATATGCGTACCACCCTCTGTGCACAAAAGTTGGCCCTCAGGTTCCCTTTTAGTCTTTCCCTTAAACTGATGCCCTCTAGTCCTCGATTCCCCAACCCTGGGAAAAACACTGAGTGCATTCGCCCTATCCATGTCTGTCATGATCTTATACACTTGTATAACGACCCCCTCAGCCTCCTACACTCTAAAGAAAAAGGTCCAAGCTTGTCTAACCTCTCCCTATAACTCAGACCATTGAGTCCAGGCAACATCCTTGTAAATTTCTTGTGCACTCTTTCCAGTTTAATAACATCCTTCCTGTAACAAGGTGACAAAAACTGAACACAATACTCAAAGTGCGACCTAACCAACGTCCTGTACAACTAGAACATAACTTCCCAACTTCTATCCTCAATGCCCTCACTGATGAAGGTCAGTGTGCCAAAAGCCTTCTTCACTGTTCTGTCTACTTGTGACTCCACTTTCAGAGAACTGTGAACCTGAAATCCAGAATCCCTCTGTTCCACAACACTCCTTAAGGGCCTACCATTCACCATGAAACCTCGTATTTGATTTGACATTCCAAGACCTCACACTTACCTATATTAAACTCCATTTGCCACTTCTCGGCCCACTTCCTCAGCTGATCAAGTTTCTCCTGCAATTTCTGAGAACCTTCCTCACTGTCCATGATATCGCCTATTTTAGTGTCATCAGCAAACTTACTAATCATGCCTTGTACAGTCTCATCCAAGTCATTGATATAGATAACAAACCATAATGGGCCTAGCACTGACCCCTGAGGCACTCCACTAGTCACAGGCCTCCAGTCGGACAAGTATCCTTCTAATATTACCCTCTGCTTCGCACCATCAAGCCAATTGTGTATCCAATTTGCTAGCTTGCCCTGGATTCCATGCGATCTAACTTTCCAGAGCAGCCTACCATGTAGACCCTTATCAAAGGCTTTACTGAAATCCATATAGACACATCTACTGCCCTGCCCTCTTCAACCTTCCTGGTCACTTCATCAAAGAACTCTAACAAATTTGTGAGGCATGATCTCCTGCTCACAAAGCCATGCTGACTATTCCTAATCAAACACTGTCTTTCCAAATGCATATATCTTATCCCTCAGAATCTTCTCATGTAACTTACCCATCACTGATATTAAGCTTACTGCTCTATAATTCCCAGGCTTTTCTTTGCATCCCTTCTTGAATAACGGCACAGCATTCGCTACCGTCCAGTCTTCCAGGACCTCACCTGTGGCTTACAATGATGCAAAAATATCAGGGAGTTTATGTGAGCAGGGAGGTTATGTGAGCAGGGAGTTTATGTGAGCAGGGAGGTTATGTGAGCAGGGAGGTCATGTGAGCAGGGAGTTTATGTGAGCAGGGAGGTTATGTGTCTGAACCAACATTGTTCACTCAATGATAATCATCAGAGAAAATACCCAGACCCATCCAACCACTTGTGTGATCTACTACAGATAAACCATAGGCCTCTTATTTATCGACAGTAACAACAGCCTGTCAGGCATTCCCAAAGTAATTCATTGCAACAAGCTGAAAGTGCCTAGGAGAAGTAAATGCAATGTATTGTATAAATGTAGTGCTTTTCTCAGTTTATTGAATTTTACACATTTATTCTCTGCCTCTTCATTTAGTATTCTAGGTCAGAAGTTGTTCTCACCTTCTTCGAAAGATCTTCGATAGATCAAGTATTAAAAAATGACTCTATCCAGAAAGTTCAGATGAGCTTCCAAAGCCCTGTCAAAATATCGGGTGAGTGAGTCACTTCACAATTCTTCCTGCTTCACGCATGGGTCACCGAGTGGGTCAGGTACATTTTACAAAGGGATCATTAATTGCTGCTTTGAAGCCAAATGGAAACGACTGTCCATTAGTTGTCAGTAGAGCTCAGCTTTGAGATGTCTATGTGATTTTATGCAATCGAGGATTTAAAAATAAAGTGTACAGAGGCGATGCCCAGAACCTTCTTAGCTATTACACAGTATTTCCATTGCAGGGATTGTTTAAACAACTTATTCGCCCATTATGTACACGGTTTTAATTGAGTTTTACCATCAATAGGTTAATGCCTGTCTTTTATTAGGGACTCATTAAAGCAACATTCACATTTGTGAGGTTCACTCTGTGCTGGGTGAACTGCCAGCTCTAGCAGATGTCTGTGAGAGACACCCCTACAAAACACAACTACACGGACATTAAATCACGGCTCAGGGGGAGTCTCAATGTCCTTAACTTCTGTTTCATTCACCCCATGGGATATGGGAATCACTGGTTATGCCAGAATTCATTTCCACATTGTAGGCCAGACGAGGTAAGGATGGCAGTTTCCTTCCCTTAAGGATATTAATTAACCAAATTACTTTTTAATAAAAGGTTTTCATCATTAGGCTTGCTTTGTTTAAATTCAAATTCAAGTTCCACCAGTGAGATTCAAATGCCTGTCTTCAGAATGTTAGTCTGGATTCCAGATGTGATCCATCACCAGGGAGAGTGGGGTCATGTTAACTCCATCACAGGGGGGAGTGGGGTCATGTTAGCCCCATCACCAGGGGGAATGCGTCATGTTAGCTCCATTACCAGGGGGAGTGGGTCATGTTAGCTCCATTACCAGGGGGAGTGGGGTCATGTTAACTCCATCACAGGGGGGAGTGGGGTCATGTTAGCCCCATCACCAGGGGGAGTGGGGTCATGTTGACTCCATCACCAGGGGGAGTGGGGTCATGTTAACTCCATCACCAGGGGGTGTGGGGTCATGTTAACTCCATCACCAGGGGTGTGGGGTCATGTTAACTCCATCACCAGGGGGAGTGGGGTCATGTTACCTCCATCACCAGGGGGAGTGGGGTCATGTTAGCTCCATCACCGAGGGGAGTGGGGTCATGTTAGCTCCATCACCAGGGGGTGTGGGGTCATGTTAGCTCCATCACCAGGGGGCGTGGGGTCATGTTAGCTCCATCACTGGGGGGAGTGGGGTCATGTTAGCCCCATCACCGGGGGGAGTGGGGTCATGTTAGCTCCATCACCAGGGGGAGTGGGGTCATGTTAACTCCATCACCAGGGGTGTGGGGTCATGTTAACTCCATCACCAGGGGTGTGGGGTCATGTTACCTCCATCACCAGGGGGAGTGGGGTCATGTTAGCCCCATCACCAGGGGGAGTGGGGTCATGTTAGCCCCATCACCAGGGGGAGTGGGGTCATGTTACCTCCATCACTAGCGAGAGTGGGGTCATGTTAGCTCCATCACCAGGGGGAGTGGGGTCATGTTAGCTCCATCACCGAGGGGAGTGGGGTCATGTTAGCTCCATCACCAGGGGGAGTGGGGTCATGTTAGCTCCATTACCAGGGGGAGTGGGGTCATGTTAGCTCCATCACCAGGGGGCGTGGGGTCATGTTAGCTCCATCACCGAGGGGAGTGGAGTCATGTTAGCTCCATCACCAAGGGGAGTGGGGTCTTGTTAACTCCACCACCGGGGCGAGTGGGGTCATGTTAGCTCCATCACCAGGGCGAGTGGGTCATGTTAATCTCACCATTGGGGGGGGGGGGGTCATGTTAACTCCATCACCAGGGGGAGTGGGGTCATGTTAACCCCATCACCAGGGGGAGTGGGGTCATGTTAACTCCATCACCAGGGGGAGTGGGGTCATGTTAACTCCATCACCAGGGGGAGTGGGGTCATGTTAGCTCCATCACCAGGGGGAGTGGGGTCATGTTAGCTCCATCACCAGGGGGAGTGGGGTCATGTTAGCTCCATCACCAGGGGTGTGGGGTCATGTTAGCTCCATCACCAGGGGGCGTGGAGTCATGTTAACTCCATCACCAGGGGGAGTGGGGTCATGTTACCTCCATCACCAGGGGGAGTGGGGTCATGTTAGCTCCATCATCGGGGGGGAGTGGGGTCATGTTAGCTCCATCACCGGGGGGAGTGGGGTCATGTTAACTCCATCACTAGCGAGAGTGGGGTCATGTTAGCTCCATCATCAGGGGGGAGTGGGGTCATGTTAGCTCCATCACCGGGGGGAGTGGGGTCATGTTAACTCCATCACTAGCGAGAGTGGGGTCATGTTAGCTCCATCACCGGGGGGGAGTGGGGTCATGTTTGCTCCATCACCGGGGGGACTGGGTCGTGTTTGCTGGGAGCCCTACAATGGGAGAGAAAACCCTTGAGGAATCCTGCTCCATCTTAGGAACAGCCCTTCAATTAATTGGTACAGAATCCATTTAAGTGAAAGGGTTTGAGTGTGATCATTGACTGAAACTGCGTCGCCTCTCCAAGCTGGATCAAATAGCACTTAATTGCATAATCAAACAGCTCATGCTTGAGTCAGTGGTGAAGGGACAGTTGTAAAGTTGTGTCTTCTTTGTCAGCATACCTGCCTCCAACTCACAAAGGTCTGGGTCCAAGTCCCACTGAGGGGTTTGTGCACAGAAATCAGGGTCGCTGCCCCAGTGTAGTATCGAGAGGATGCTGCACTGACAGAAGCTGTTGCTGTCTTTTAGTTGAGCTGTTAAATGGGTCGTTCTGGTGGGTGTTAAAGATCCCATGTTTCTCTTCCAATGGGAGTTATTGCCCGGTGTCCTGACTCGTTTTTATTCCCTAAATCAACATTACAGGAACAGAGTATCTGGTCATTATCACATTGCTGGTTGTGGGCAGTTTGCTATGTCTGAGTTGGCCTCCATTACGACCGGAAGTACGTTTCAAAAATGAATTCACAGGCTGTACAGTGCTTCATGGTATCTGACAATCATGGAAAGTACTATATAAATGCATGCTGTTTCTCCTCCATTATAAAGACTGCAGAAGGTACCAGTAACAGAGATTGAATACATACAGTGTAGAAACAAGCCCTTCAGCCCAACAAGTCCATACCAACCCTCTGAAGAGTAACCCACCCAGACCTATTCCCCTGCTAATGCACCTTACCTCTCCATCCCTGAATACTATGGGTAATTTAGCATAGCCAATCCACTCTAACCTACACATCTTTGGGCTGTGGGAGGAAACCCACACAGATGTGTGGAGAATGTGCAAACTCCACACAGATAGTCACCCGAGGCTGGAATTGAACCCAGGTCCTTGGCACTGTGAGGCAGCAGTGCTAACCACTGAGCTACCATGCCTTTAGCATATTCAGACAGCCTGGCTGTTAGTGAGCTGGCAAACTGCATATTGTTCTTTAACACAGACAGCAATCGCCCTCCCAGCTACAACTGCAACCAGTATCAGAATGGACTCATTTTCCAAACAGGGAGATTGAGGCCTGTCCTCTGTGGCATAGGGATGTCTGTACATTTGTTATCGTGGCCATGTTTGGTGGTCACATTGCCAGCTCCTCACCAGAGTAGCATCGCAGCTACATGTTTACTGTGCCTTAGTGAGTAGCCCCCATGATCCTCAGTCTGAAAGTTGTCAGTTCAATTCCACTCTGGAGAAGAGAGTCCTGGCTGAGAGATTGTTGAAACGAGGTGTTAAACAGGCATAATGTTTGTCCCTTTATCTTTAAGAACCTGGGCGGGAAGAGGATGGGGAAGGAGACAGGAAAGGAGGACAGCAAGAGTAGGATAAGGGGGAATGCTGGGGAGGAGGATGAGGAGGGGGAAGGGAAGTGGGATTGAGGAGGATGAGGGTGGGTGGGGAATCAGTTCCCAGTCCATTAAGAGAATCTGCAAATGAAGGTTGGATTGAGTGATACATTTGTGGGATTGGAACCAGGAAATGATTGAGCTATTGGGTTCCCAAGTTCCTAGCTGAAAACCAAGCCCGCAATATTTCTGAAAATAAACCTGTCAATACAGATTTGAAATTCTGGTGGATTCAGTGCTGACCGTATAAGGCACCTATCAATAGCAGCACAGTTAAATGACACAATGCAGCCATGAGAATATCATTGTCCTGAATGTGGATTGGCCATTGATGTCAATTAGAGTTCTCTCTGGTTTTGTGGCACCTCCTGCTTCCTGGAAGGTTGAAATTTGGTACTTTGCTGCCACCTTCTGGTTGAGATTGGTAGATGCCGGTGTTGGACTGGGGTGTACAAAGTTAAAAATCACACAACACCAGGTTATAGTCCAACAGGTTTAATTGGAAGCACACTAGCTTTCGGAGCATTGCTCCTTCATCAGGTGATAGTGGAGGGCTCAATCCTAACACACAGAATTTATAGCAAAAATTTACAGTGTGATGTGACTGAAATTATACATTGAAAAATTGATTGTTAAGTCTTTCATCTGTTTGAATACCATATAGTTTCACTTCTTTCATGTGTAAATCACAAAACCTTTTTTGAAAAGTTGCATTCGGTCACTGATGTCACATGTCACAAAAATGACACGTAGGTGGTCCTCATTTAACATTGTACCCCACACACACAGACGATTTCACACTGGTGTGAACAGGGGTTACAATCGCGCTGACCAATCTTACTTAAAGAAAAGCAACATGCTGGAGATTGGCACTAAGTGGGAGAGTTGAAAAACTCAGTGTGCTAGCACCGACAGAATGGGCCAAATGGCCCCTTTCTGCTCCAAAACAATTCTGTGAGCCTCCTGAAACTAATTTTAACATTGTTTCCCATGCACTCTTGCCTGTACCATCTCCTGTTCTCCAACTTGTGAACCCTCCACGCAACTTGCATCATCTCCCCTTGTTCTAACTACTGACTTGATGACCCCTGACCCCTGACCCTGACTTGCAGTCTCTGTCCTGGCCTGACCTCAGAATGGTCTTATTAATGGGAGATTGATGAACGTGGGCCATTTTGCCGAATAAGTAAGAATGATCATCCTCAAAGCTTCTCAAAAAGAAAAGGCAAGAAAAGGCAGATGTGTTTTTTAATGAAGAAAGCAGCCCTTTTTCCTGTAACTGTTCCGTCTTCACAAACACTGGTGATCATTATCGGGAGGAGAGCCTGCACCTGTCGGACATTGCTATCGCAACATCAGGTTCACTGAAGACATCACTCCAAATTACATCAGCAGGTTCACTTGGCACAAAGGGAACTGAAGGTGTGCTGACGACCTCGGGGAAGGTTGGAGGGTGTGGGTGGGTTGTAAACATCTGCACGCTGTTGAACGTAAGGCTTTGGGCTTTGTTTAAAACGCACGTCCCTCAGGATTGTCCACCGACTGGTGGGGATGAGATAGGAGCTGGCAGGAAGGACCCAGAAACCAGAAGATGCAACACGGGAGGATGTCTGACTCCGCTGAGGCCAGAAAGAGGAGCCAACTTGGAGATAGTGTGGATGGCAGGTGCTGGAAAGTCAGAGTGAATAAAGTGTGGAGCTGGAAAAAGCACAGCAGGTCAAGCAGCATCAGAGGAGCAGGAGAGTTGGACTGATCTGAAATGTTGACCCCCCTGCTCCTCTGATGCTGCTTGATATCCTGTGCTTTCTCCAGCTCCACACTTTATCGACTCAGGAAGAGGAGGCAAACTTCCTCCTCATGGGCCACAATCAATTTTAAGAAAATGTTTTAGAAAGAAATCTTAACCTGGGCCTCTGTGGCCTTAGGCAAGTTGCTGATAGCTTCTGATGGCATGTTTGGTGCTGTACAGACCTCCCCCTTTCCTTGGGTTAAAATTGCATTGTGTTAATCAGACTGTGACTTCCCTGCGTTCAGTATGCTCCCCATCTGTGTGGGTGGGTGTAAGATCAGACAATGTGAGGAAAACTGTTTTTACGCAGGGGGTGGTGGGTGCCTGGAACTTGCTCCCTGAGTTGGTGGTGGAGGCAGAGACTCTAAACTCTTTGAAAACGTACCTGGATCGGCACCTTAAGTGCGGTAAGCTGCAGGGTTATAGGCCGAGTGCAGGAAGATGGGATTACAAAGGGTATCTAGGTGTCATAGAGTCAAAGAGGTGTGCAGCACAGAAACAGACCTTTCGGTCCGACTCGCCCATACTGACTAGATATCCTCACCTAATCTAATCCCATTTGCCAGCATTTGGCCCAAATTGCTCTAAACCCTTTCTATTCATATACAGAGGAACCTTGATTATCTGAAGGACACAGGCAGGGAGTATTTTGTTTGGCTAATCGAATTCCAGATAATTTATGCTGGATAACACAGTTAGCCATGCATTGGAACCTTGTAATTTTGTTTGGATCATCTGAAATTTGATTAATTGAATGCTGGATAATCAAGTTTCCTCTGTACCTATCTAGATGCCTTTTAAATGCTGTAATTGCACCAGCCTCCACCATTTCCTCTGGCAGCTCATTCCATACACACACCACCCTCTGTGTGAAAAGGTTGCCCCCTTAGGCCCCTTTTAAATCTTTCCCCTCTCACCCTAATCCTATGCCCACTAGTTATGGACTCCAAGGAAAAGACCTTATCTGTATAGCCTCATGATTTTATAAACTTGTATAAACCTCAACCTCTGACGCTCCAAGGAAAACAGCCCCAGCCTGTTCAGCCTCTCCCTGTCGTGTTGTGTTTGGGTTGGCATGGACAAAATGGGCCAAAAGGCCCCCTTTCTGTGCTGTATCATTCATGTGTTTCTGTGGTTCTATTGTTCTCCCTGGCCAATGTTAACTGTTCATACCCCATCCCTTTAGAGCTTACCATGAAATATTATCTAGACATATAGCGAAGCCAGTCACCTGAAACAAATCAGTTTTACTTCCTTACTTCCCCCTCCACAGATATTATGCGTTCAAATGGATTTTGCTTAGCAAACACAGAAACAATTGTTTTCGACAGCAATATTCCAAACGGCAAAGAGCAGCACCTGGCAGCAGATTCTGCAGAAAACTTGTGAGTATATCTTCCCTTGACTTTAAGATGAATGTTTTCTGTGGTGCGGTTTTATAATGGATAATTGAAGTTTGGCTCCAAGGCCGTAATTGAGTGGCGACATCTTCTAAAGTAATTTATGGACACCAGCAGAACCCACAGCATTCGATTATAGCTTCCAACTCACCCTTTATATTCTTCATTTACTGAGCTACATAGTTGTCCTTCTCAAAACTAAAGGGCACCCACTTGTGTGATCTGAGGTGACGTCAATTAATAAGGAGAGACATGAAAGGAGATGGAAGGGCCTGGTTTTGTAAGCTGGCTACCAGTTAACAAAGCAATCAGCACTCCCAGTTAAACTGTTCTGGGATATCAGGAAAACATCTGTGCGTGGTAAACATTAATTATCAGCTGAGATGCAGGCCATCGCAGGAACAGGTAAAGCTCAACCTACGTCTTAGTGTTAATGTAAAGTCTAATCCCCTAACAGTCAGAGGGAAATTGAGTAACAAATTTGTAAGGAGATCTCGGTTACCTGTAAGAATAATAGGGTGGTTATGGTAGGGGATTTTAACTTCCAAATATAGACTGGGACTGCCACAATGTTTAGGGTTTGGATGGAGAGGAATTTGATAAGTGTGTATAAGAAAATGTTCTGATTCAGTATGTGGATGTACCTACTAGAGAAGGTGCAAAACTTGAACTACTCTTGGGAAATAAGGCAAAGCAGGTGACTGAGGTGTCAGTGGGAGAGCACTTTGGGGCCAGCAACCATAATTCTATTAGTTTTTAAATAGTGATGGAAAAGGATAGATCAGATCTGTGCTGGCAGGTGGGACTAGATTGGTTTGGGATATCTGGTCGTGGACAGGTTGGATCGAAGGGTCTGTTTCCGAGCTGTACATCTCTATGATTCTATGACTAAAAGGGGATGTCATACTTTGTTTCAGGAGGTGACATGTCCCCTTGTTTATTTGCAATAACAAGAGCTGACATCATTCCTGCTAACATCACCAGCTTCCTCTCGTTGCTTCCTGAATGTGGGGTTTACTGTTTCACCTCCTCTGCAACTTTCCCCTAAGTGGCTACTTGTCAGGTTTAGGATCCAGAACATGATTGGCATTTGGCTATTTCGCCATCACTCAGGATCTCCAAAGCTGTGCTTTGAACCAGACGTCAGCAGGAATTCAACAGAAAAACCAAGTCTGCCTGAATTATCCATGTCCCAGCCCATCCTTGGGATATGGGGCTCATGATTTGTCCTCAGACAGCAGCAGGGGAAATTGCGACATGCCCTTTGGATGTGGTTAGGGTGCAGGGTGATCAGTTATCCTGTGTTTTAAGGGACTGGCCCTCATTTTGATTTCTGTTCTCTCTTGCTTAAGACAAGCTTTGGGAGTCCCAGCCTGGAAGTCCCAGCCTGGGAGTTTCCTCATCTTGGAGATGAGGAAACTCCCAGGAAACTCGATAGGAATAATGTGATCAAGGATAGTCAGCATGGTTTTGTGAAGGGCAAGTCGTGCCTCACAAACCTTATTGAATTCTTTGAAAAGGTGACGAAGGAGGTTGATGAGGGGAAAGCGGTAGATGTGGTATATATGGATTTTAGTAAGGCGTTTGATAAGGTTCCCCATGGTAGGCTACTGCAGAAAATACGGAGATATGGCATTGAGGGTGAGTTAGAGGTTTGGATTAGGAATTGGCTGGATGGAAGAAGACAGAGGGTAGTAGTTGATGGCAAAGTTTCTTCATGGAGTGCCGTCACTAGCGGTGTTCCGCAAGGATCTGTTTTGGGACCATTGCTGTTTGTCATTTTTATAAATGACCTGGAAGAGGGGTTAGAAGGTTGGGTGAGCAAGTTTGCGGATGATACGAAAGTCGGAGGAGTTGTTGACAGTGAGGAAGCATGTGGCAGGTTACAGCAGGATATAGAAAAGCTGCAGAGCTGGGCAGAAAGGTGGCAGATGGAATTCAATGTAGCTAAGTGCGAGGTGATTCACTTTGGGAAGAATAACAAAAAGATGGGGTACTGGGCTAATGGTCGGATACTTGGTAGTGTGGATGAGCAGAGGGATCTTGGTGTCCATGTACACAGATCTCTGAAAGTTGCCACCCAGGTAAATAGTGTGGTGAGGAAGGCATATGGCGTACTGGCTTTTATTGGTAGAGGAATTGAGTTCCGGAGTCCTGAGGTCATGATGCAGTTGTATAAGACTCTGGTACGGCCGCATCTGGAATATTGTGTGCAGTTTTGGTCGCCATACTATAGGAAGGATGTGGAGGCATTGGAACGGGTGCAGAGGAGGTTTACCAGGATGTTGCCTGGTATGGAAGGAAAATCGTATGAGGAAAGACTGAGGCACTTGGGGCTGTTTTCACTAGAGAAAAGAAGGTTTAGGGGTGACTTGATTGAGGTGTACAAGATGATTAGGGGGTTAGATAGGGTAGACAGTATGAACCTTTTCCCGCGTATTGAGTCGGGTATTACAAGGGGGCATAGCTTTAAATTAAGGGGGGGTAGATATAGGACTGATGTTAGGGGTAGGTTCTTCACTCAGCGAGTCGTTAGTTCATGGAATGCCCTGCCAGTAACAGTGGTGGACTCTCCCTCTTTATGGGCATTTAAGAGGGCATTGGATAGGTATATGGAGGATAGTGGGTTAGTGTAGTTTAGGTGGGCTTGGATCGGCGCAACATCGAGGGCCCAAGGGCCTGTACTGCGCTGTATTCTTCTATGAGATGGGCCTTTGTGATTTTCCCTCAGTGAGCATGTGTACTGTGGCCGTTAACCACCGGGGGGGGGTAACGACAGCAGCTCCCCAGCTCCCAGACAGACTTATGGTCATCAGCAAAACACCCCAGCAGCAACCCTTTGTTTAATTTAATAAATGTCTGACATCCTGATCCTCCTGCAAGACAAGAAAATCAAATTTGACATCAAAATAGAAATTGTCGGCGAAACTGAGCAGGCTCTGAGGGAAGAAAGCAGGGTTAATGTTTCGAGTGCAGTGACCCTTCATCGGCAGTAGGATTCTGAGTAGGATGCTCTTCGGAGGGTCAGTGCAGTCCTAACGGGCCAAATGGCCTCTTTCTGTACTGTCAGGATTCTATGGATAACCTTTAAATCAAGATAGTTGTATATCACAGATTTTGTGTTACTATTCATGCTGATTCTGGTAACATGTAATCTACATTTTATTTCAAATTGTGATTTAGAAATTTGTTCTATGTTCTACATTCTGTGGTCTATTCTCAGTAATGAAGTCCACAAAACTACCATTGTTTGTCATGAAAATCTATTAGGTCCACTAAAGGGAAAGCAATCTGCCATCCTTACCCAATCTGGCCTGCACCTCCCTCCAGAACCAAAGTAACCCCCCTTTGCACTGGCCCAACGATGCACTCAGTTCAAGGGATGGGCAACAAATGCTGGTCTTCCCAGAAACACCAGAATCCCATGAAAGAATTAAAAAAGACAATCTTGGAATGCTGTTTCCAACAGCGTTTCCCTGGGATCAGCTCTTTGCCAAACGCCAGCCTACCTCCCTCAGCTCACCTGCTGCTGAAACCCTTGTCCATGCCCTTGTTACTATGAGGTTCGGCAGTTCCTGCCCAGCCG
Organism: Chiloscyllium plagiosum; assembly: GCF_037043375.1. NCBI lineage: Eukaryota > Metazoa > Chordata > Chondrichthyes > Orectolobiformes > Hemiscylliidae > Chiloscyllium > Chiloscyllium plagiosum. The sequence continues at coordinate 16,720,040 of NW_028270172.1, forward strand.
TTTGCCTTACATCCTCTCTGTAAACTCCAGCTGATCAAAACCTCTGCTCTTCATGTCCTAGCTCTCACCCGATCCCAGCTGCACATCACTCTGTGCTTGTTGGTCTTTGTTGGTTCCTGTTCCATCAGGGTTTCCATTGTAAACTGTGTGCACTCAGTTCCAATTCCCATTCACCCTCACGACCTCCAACATTTCAAGTCCTACAACTCATCAGGATCACTGCTGTCCTCCCAGTCTGGCCTCTCACCCATCCCCCATTTGAATTGTTTCGCCAATGGCTGTTGTTCCTTCAGATGCCTTGATCTAGAATTCCATCACTCAACTTCTCTCTTTCTCTCTCTCTCTCTCTCTCTCTCTCTCTCTTTCTCACTCTCTTCCTTTAAGTCACGTCTTGAAACCTCACGTTGTTGACCAGGCTTTCAGCTACCTCCCCTTATCTGGTGTAGTTCCTTTTGATCATGGTTCCTGTGAAATGTGTTGGGATGCTTCACTACGTGAAAGGGTCTTCATAAATAGAAGTTGTTATTTTGAGGATGCGTATGCTGATGCTGGGACATCACTTGCTCAGATTTAACCAATTGGACGTGAACTTTGGTTCAATAAGGTCATGGGCTCCAGTCACATTCCAGTACAGGACTGTTTGCTAAACTCTCATTAAACAAAGGATCCTTCAACTCTCTCGGGGTGTCATAAATTATCCCGTGACACTACTCTGAAAACCAGCAGGGGAGGTCTGTCTGATGCTGTGATAGACTTTGAATCTTCAATCCCCGTCATTAAAACATATTATCCGATCATTATCACATGGTTATTTGTGGAAGCTTGCTGTGTACAAATCGGTCACTCTGTTTCTGATGTTGCAGCAATGACCACACTCTTGCATGCCCGGTACTCTGTTCATTTTGGATCCTCCTAGGGCTGTGCAAGCTGCTGTAGAGATACAATTTTCTTCAAAGTCACAGGATTCCAAGCCAGGGAGTAGCACTGCATCATTTACCATGAGGAATCAAAATGGGAGAATGGAAATTTTGTGTGCCTACTATCTTGCAGTGACTACAAATAACGTTTTCGGGATGTGAGGTCTGTATGCTGCGACATTACAAGTGCTCACCTAAAGTGGATGGGTATCAGGGGTTTTCAGTGCCTTGCTGACATGGTCACTTATCACCAATGGGTTTGAACAGCAAGTAACAGGCGATAGCTTTTAATCAGCCTGTCCAGATTGGCTGAAGCATTTGGGACTTGCACTTAGGCCTCCTGGCTCAGCGATAGGGTCATTACCACTGTGCAATGGTTGGGAGCAAATTACATTTAAGAACATAAGAAAAAGGAACAGGAATAGGCCATCTGGCCTATTGAGGAGAAAGTGAGGTCTGCAGATGCTGGAGATCAGAGTCGAGACTGTGTAGCTGGGAAAGCACATCAGGTCACGCAGTATCCGAGGAGCAGGAGGATCGATGTTTCAGGGCTTATGCCTGAAACGTTGACCTTCCTGCTCCTCAGATGCTGCCTGACCTGCTGTGCTTTTCCAGCACCACACTCTCACCATCTGGCCCATTGAGCCTGCTCTGCCACTCGATAATATAGGGGCTCCACTCTCCCCCCCGGCTCACCACAGGTTCAAAAATCTAAATATCTTTGCCTAAGAAACATTCAATGAGATAGTCTCAGTTGCTGCACAGGGCAGGGAATTCCACAGACTCACAGCCCTTTGGGTGATGAAGGAGACAGAGAGGGTTAGATATCTACATGTTAGGGCCGTGTAGACTGAGCTCCCAGAGCCAGCTTCCTTGCTGTCTGTTGTGCAGGTGAAGTGATTGATAATTCGAACCAAGTCTGAGCTCTACGAGCTGCTTGATTGCACTCCAGCTCCACTCCATTCACCCAGGACAGTGCAACATCAGCCTTCAAATGTCTTTGTTCATCACTCAGCTGAAACGGTGCTAATCTCAGCTCTTTGATTCTTTTAACCGGATTCATTTCATTGAGTTTTATATTGAAAGGGCAACTGTTAAGCAGCTAATGAGTCTGTGCTGAAGTGTGCACAGTCTGGTAATTGCTTCTGTCCATCACTGGCTGGCATTTCAAAATCTAACTTTTCCTCCCTTTCTAAAGTCAATATCGTGTCACTTCACTGCTACTGTAGATCTGCAGCAAACTTTGTGACATAGTGGTACTGTCACTAATCTAATAACCTAGAGGCCCAGGCTAATGCTCTGGGGTGTATGGGTTCAAATCTCCCTGTAGCACCTGATGAAACGTAAATAATGGAATTGAAAGTGTTTCGCATGGTGATGTTGAAATGATCAATAGCCATAGAGTTTCTGCGATGTGCATGAAGGCCTTCTGGCTCATCATTCTTTTATTTATTCTAATCCCACTTGCCAGCCATTGGCCTGTGGTCTATATGCTGTGGCATTACAAATGTTCATCTCAAGTGGATGGGTATAACGGGTTTACAGTGCCTTGCTGACATGCTCATTTATCACCAATGGGTCTGAACAGCAAGTATCGGGAGATATTTTTTATCAGCCTGTCCAGACTGGTTATGACCCAAATCTGAAGCATTTGGGACTTGCACTTAGGCCTCCTGGCTCTGAGGTAGGGTCACTACCACTGTGCAATGGTTGTTAGCAAATTATATTTAAAATATAATTTATAGACTCATACAGCACAGAAACAGACCCTTCGGTCCAACTCATCCAGGCCAACCAAGTTTCCCAAATTGAACAAAAACAGAAGTTGCTGGAAAAGCTCAGCAGGTCTGGCAGCATTTGCTGAGAGAAATCAGAGTTAACATTTCGGATCCAGTGACCCTTCCTCAGGACCTCTTCAATGACAACATGAAACACCCAGTATGTCTCAGATAGATATCTCATCTGATTAATTTAAATTCCCAAACATGCCCTTTGATCTGAAAAATATATAGATACTTTCGATAACTTTATCAATGCCAGGGCAATCCTTCTGAGACAGACTGTCTTCAATTACCCAAATAAATGGGCCTATCAGCTATCTTATAGCTCTCACCCCTGGGTGACACCACATGGAGGACTTTTGTGTAACTTTGCGTGGTCGAGCAACTTCTGAATTCCCGAGTTTCAATAACCTTTATGTACACATCTAGTTTCCCCTAAAATTAAATATTATATTCACACAACATATGCATCATGAATTTCGACATTTTCAGACAACATATCTGCAGTTCCTCTACAGAGGGGAACTGAGACCAATTCCCACTGTCACTCTGACTGACAGCATGGTTTTCAGCATAAATCCAACCTGGGCTCTCCCTGATTTATCCAGTGGAGAACATGGCTGCACCTAGCATTGAGGACCTGCCATAAGGGGCAGGAACTGGGTAGCAAATACTTGTCCTGCACATGCTCAAACCAAACCCAGTTGACATTAATAGTTGACCCAGATCATGGAGCCAGTGATGCAGTACTGGGTTGCCAGCTCATCCAAGCTATCATCCTTGATATAGCTCAAACAAACACGAGTGGCTGCTAAGTGCATCTGTTTCGCCCCTGGCACCATACTGAGCATTGGAATTAAACAACAGGAGAGACGGAAGCGTGATTTATTTCTTTTCTCTTCCACTTACCCAGTTTTTTGGGCATTATTCCAGAAGTGTTGAGATGGAGTTCATGACATTCCCCACATGGTGTTGCGTCAGTCCAATTATTTGCTGTCACTTGCAGTCAATGCTGGAAATATTTAAGGGCAGCGGTAATGTGCATATTGTTAGACTTGGCTCTCTATGGGTCAGGCATTTAAACTCCGTTATCACGGGTCAGCCAAATGTCAAACTTCCTGTGGCACTTTGTTCAGACGAAGGAGCCCTAGGTTCTCCTTGACCAGCCAACCCAAAGCCTGGTCCATTCATTATTGTTGCTCTGAAGTCATGTGTTTAAGTGACTTCATCTTAAAATAGATCACTGTACGTGACACAGTTGGAAACAGTTTTGAACACTACATGAATGCAAATTCCTAATCTTTCCATTAACCTGGGAGCCCATATGGCTGTGAATTCTCTTCCACCTTGTAACTTCTTCATTCCCTCACTTGACTTAGGGCAATGTAGATGCAATAAGCAGACAAGGGGAGGTGATGGCGCTGGCCTGTTAATCGTTGATCCAGGTTCCAATCCCACTACAGCAGATGGTGAGGGATGGCAAATGAGTAAGAATTTAAAGACCTTGCAACAGACTTCCCCAAAGTGACGGTGAGGACCCCAAGTGAGCTGAAAATTTGGGGTTAGGAGCTCTGAGATGGCAATAGCCACCATGGAACTTTGACAGAATTCTTCTCCACCCAATCAACTCTCACCATTCTTACTGGGAGGTGTGACAACTTGAAAGCCTCAAAATGGGGTTATAGTGGGAATAAGCTTGGGGAAGAACTACCTTATAGATATTCTCAGTGATGTTGTTACACAGCTTTGGAGCAAGTAGGAGTTAAAATCAGGCCTCCTGGCTCAAAGGTAGGGACGTTACCACTGCACTGCTAGAGCTCCTCAGCGTTACCTTATGGGCTTGGTCATAGCATATCGAACTGGAAAGGTGATACAGATATAAGAAAACACAGTTCAGTATCTCTGGGTCTGTGCTCCAACAAGAGACAATGAAAAAAAATGGAACAGAGTGGATTTAATTAAAGGCTGCTGCTGGGAAATATAGGACTTTCCACAAGAGGGCAGTGTGTTGCTCATTTTTGCAATTGTTCAAACTTTTAAAATAGAAATTGCTTTGTTTGTTTGAACCTTAACTTCTGCCCAGAACTGGGTAGGAATTTTGAAGGGAAAGGTGGTTTAGGTCTTACTATTTTTCCTGAGAAATATATATGTGGGTGGTGTTTATGAATTAGGTCAGAAGTCACAGAACATCAGGTTATATTCCAACAGATTTATTTGAAATCACAAGGTTTCGGAGCGACGCTCCTTCGTCAGTTGAAGTGACTTCTGACTTTATTCACCCCAGTCCCAACATGAGCACCTCCACTTTGTGAATTAGCACTCACCTGTGCAAAACGTGCTGTGGCAGGGGTGAACAAACAACTCAGCAATTCACACACAATCATCATTCATGTCTTGTGTGACTCTTTTGTCTACGCGGGAAGTAATATTGAAAAGTTACACCATGGAGTCAAAGAATTAACATTTAACCTGTCGTCAGACTCCTGGGGATGCTGTGCAGGTCCCTTGAACTTACTCAATGGCAGTAGCAGATTTGGTGTAATCTCTGTCACAGGAATCCTTAGGCTGTGACTGAGCTTGAACAGGCCACACCATTTACTGAGAGCTTTATTAAACCACACCTCACAAAACTCACACTCCACTGATGACTAGCTCCTAGGGTGGCACGGTGGCTCAGTGGTTAGCACTGCTGCCTCCCAGCGCCAGGGACCTGCGTTTGATTCCAGCCTCAGGCAACTGTCTGTGTGGAGTTTGCATATTCTCCCCATGTCTGCGTGGGTTTCAGTTTCCTCCCACAATCCAAAGATGTGCAGGTTAGGTGAATTGGCCATACTAAATTGCCCATAGTGTTCAGGGATGCGGAGGATAGGTGCATTAGTCAGGGGAAATGTAGAGTAATGGGGTACTCTTTGGAGGGGCAGTGTCGACTTGTTGGGCCAAAGGGCCTGTTTCCACACTGTAGGAATTCTAATTCTTAAAAAAAATTCTAATTCCTCATATTTCTACCACTGATTCATATCCAATTAACCCTCAAGTTTATGCATGTTATCCCTGTCCTGTTATTCCATTCGGAGGGGTATTTTACAACATTTAAATAAAACGTGGCTTTTGCAGAGTTTTAATTTGGGGGAAGTGTTGAGGACAGGGATGGTCAGGGGGAGTGAGAAATGCAGTGAGCTCTTCTACTGGGTGGACTCCAGCTCCTGATACCTGCAGAAAAGCAAGTCCTCTCGGCACATCCATGAACCACTGACACCCTGTGGCTCGGCCCCCAGGCAATTAAATTGCATCTCCTGCAGCCTGGACTTGAATCCCTCTTTAATTGTCTTTCGGTGGTCATTAACAAGCTTAATGTGACTACCTGCTGTGGTCATTCTTCAATAAAAACCGAAAGAACTGCGGATGCTGGGAATCAGAAACAAAAACAGAAATTGCTTGCTGGAAAAGCTCAGTAGGTGTGGCAGCATCCAGGGAGAGAAATCAGAGTGAATGTTTTGAGTCCAGTGCCCCTCCCTCTGAATTGTTCATTATTGAATTTGTTTGGAAATATTGACTAGTGGATAGAGTTGCATAGAACACTAATGGACAAACTGCCTTTGAATCATGTACATTTATCATCACCCCCACCACTGCTGAGTCATTCCTCATCACACGACTGTGAGAAAGTGCTGAGCATTGGAAATGGAAACACATTCAGACGTGGGGCGAGGCTAGGGACATTTTGAGGACGTGCACTTTTCCTGAACTGCTGTTTGTGGTCTGTCTCGTGGAGTTTGAAGATCCAAAGTGTGTTGGAACAGGAGGTAACTTCCGAATTACTTAAGGAAAGAAAAGGACTCTTTCATTATTTCTCAGAAATGTCTGAGAACTCACGCACGATAAATTACCACAACGTTGTCACTGTTCACTAATGAGATCATAATGCATTTACCAGAACGGACAGAAACTGTCCCTTCACAGAAAGGAATTTTTCCAAAATATATGGAACCAGCTGATGTGGTTCAATTGCAACATGTCCTCCAACGCACTCTGCAGGTTTAGTCAAACTGATATGGTTTACTCACTTGTCACATGTTTCCAGCCCACAGTGGCTGAGGGAGGGGCAGGACTGGCAGTTGAATATTCCACGGTACACTGTCTTCATAGAATCCCCACTGTGTGGAAACAGGCCCTTCGGCCCAACAAGTCCACACCAACCCTCCGAAGAGGAACCCACTCAGACCCATTCCCCTATCCGATTATCCTATATTTACCTGTGACCAATGCACCTGACGGGTCTACAGGTGAGACAGGAAAGGAGGTAAAAAAGATGTTGCAGTTTTGATCAGGGTGTCTATACTAGCAATAAGGAGGTATGACAGCTTAGAAGGTTCCTCAAATGGAGCCATATAGGTCCATCTTAATGGCCGAAAAGGAGTAATCAGATTGCTGGGGGTCTACTATTGCCCCCTAGTTTCAGTCACGATGAGAGATCGGAGAGACTGGACTTGTTTTCCTTCAAGTCAAAAAGTGTGGTGCTGGAAAAGCACAGTTGGTAAGGCAGCATCCAAGGACCAGGAGAGGCAACGTTTCGAGCTTCAGCTCTTCATCAGGAAGAAGAAACGCTTCCTGATAAAGAGCTTATGCTTGAGATGTCGATTCTCCTGATCCTCGCATGCTGCCTGACCGTCTGTGCTTTTCCAACACCACGTGTTTTGACTCTGATCTCCAGCATCTACACTCCTCACTTTTTCCTTGTTTTCCTTTGAGCACAGGAGATTGAGAGGGGACATGATTGAGATGTATAAAATTATGAGGGACATGGATAAGGTAGACAGGAAGGCACTGTTCCCGTTGATGCAGGGACCAGTGACCAGGGGCATAGATTTAAACTGAGGGGCAGAAGGGTTAGAGAGAATGTGAGGAAAAACATCCTTCACCCAGAGGATGGTGAGAATTTAGAATTCGCTGCCTCTGAGGGTGGAGAGGCCTCATAAACCCTTATAACCTTTAAGAAATATTTAGATGTGCATTTGCAATGCCAAGGTGTCCAGGGCTACAGGCCAAGTGCTGGGAGATGGGATTGGAATAGAGATGGGGAGTGGGCTGGATGCTGGTAGGTCCATTTTCTGTGCTGTAGATTTCTATGACTGGCTGCAATCTTCTCTTTTATAGGTTTGAAATTGGAACTGAGTTTCCCGAAGAAGCCGAGAACAATGATCCCAGCGCCTATGTTACAAACTTGTCGTACTATCAGCTAGTTCCTTTCGAAACGGATATCTTGGAGTGATTCCAGCAGGGGACGCAGGTTATTACAAAGGTTTGCTGTTCTGCCCGCTGTCCCCATTCTTTCTACCCAGTCACTGCCCACAACCACACGTCTGTCGGAGTGTGCAACCGCACCCTGGAATGATGCTGTTCGCTAACCAACGTGCAGTTCTAATTATCTTTAATCAACCTGTTCAGAGACATTATGACACACCTCTGGGGCAGGTGAGGCTTGGATCCAGGTCACCTGCCTCAGAGGTACGGACACTACCACTGTGTCACAGGAGCCCTTACCTATTGGTCAGCAGTGGAGCCCTCTTTCAGCTGGCTGAAATTGATGAAGGATACTTGAATACCGCTGGGTAACCCCCTCTTACTTCAGTTTCTCATTTAAATGTTTACAGAAGATGGACTAAAGTGACACATGAAAAGCTGCTTCAACAATGAATCCTTTGGCTAATTCAAAGGACACCGGATATTCACATGACTGAGGTGAGGAAATTAGTGCACGAGGTGTTTCCTCCATTCAAAAAGAAATTAATTAATGCTGCAGTAAGCAAATAGACCACCGTAGATTAACAACAAATCCCATCCCTTTGAAGCAATGCTGATGGACGATTGTCTCTGAGTCACAGAGTCGATTTCCGTGGAGAAGGGTTGCTGTTTAACTCAGTCTGACTGATTCTCAAGCAACAGGCCATCAGGGACAACCTACCAGGCTGCTCCATCTGGAAAGGCAATCCTGTCAGCAAGGAGCTGTTTCAAGATCTACATGGGTCTCCCACCATGACACACACACTCACACACAAACACACAAACACACACACACACTGATCAAGCTTTTGCTGCAAAGCGAACACAGAAATACCGATCAGTATTCACACAGGCAGCACCAGCACCTGAGGGACACCAATGACTGGAACTGCTGAAGGTTTTGAGAAAAGCAGCCTGAGTTGAGATGCTGTGCCTGCACCATGCTGCTTCTCTGTGGAGTGCACAGTCACAGATTCTCTTGTATAAGCGCCTTTTCAACAAATATATACTAACTCACTATTTTTGGCTTATGTAAATAGTAAATTATTAAAGTCTAGATGGTTTTATACAGTGTATCTTCAAATGTATTTTATTGGATGCAGTATTAATCAATTAAATGATATTTTAATCAGTGTACCAACGTTTGGCTGCTATCTATTTTTGAATAATGGATAAATTGAAGTAACAGAGAGGTTACTTGTTATTTCTGGGTAAATGCTGCATCTGCTTCAGATTAAGGGCAGGTGAAGATCCAACCATAGGGTTCAGTGGCACCACAGCTCGGCTTCCTGGCTTTGTGTTTTTCCCTGTAGGAACTTCCTGCTGTTTTAAGGTGATTAGCAAAAGAACAAGAGGTGACTTGAGGCAAAAGCTGTTTACACATGGAGTCGGGATTTGGAAAGGACTGCCAACTGGGATACAAGTTTCTGAAGGGGCAATTGGATAAATATCTGAGGGAAGAGAAAACGTCAGTGATGTGGGACAGTTCTCCAGAAACAGCCAACACAGCCAGTTATTTTACATATGGCCCATTAAATTCACCGCAGAAAGCTAAGTCTTGTTCAAGCTTTTGTAGTTATTATTCATCTGTCTTTGAACATAGGCACAGAAGGAGACCATTCAGCCTCTCAAACCTGTTCCACCATTCAATGAGATCATGGCTTATCCGTGGCCAACTCCATGCCTTTGGCCCTTATCCCTTAATACCTTTGTTTAACAAAAATATAACCATTTCAGATTTAAAATTAACAACTGATCCCGCATCCACTACCATTTGTCAAAGAGGGCTCCAAACCTCTTTGGAACTCTTACCCTTCCTACCCTTTGTGTGTAGAAGTACTACCTAACATCTCTCCTGAATGTTCTGACCCTAATTCTCAGGCAATACCCCTAGTTCTAGAACCTCTCTGGTACTGATAAATAACTAGTAACAAGTATGGAGTTTCATTTCTCCAAGCTGAGAATTTTTCAAGAAGGTTATACGACCTAACCAAAACCACATTTTAAAATGTTACTGTTCTGCTTTCACTTTCTGCTTCACTGTCCTCTTGTGCTAATAATCCTTCTTTCCTTATGTAAGGAAAGAGAAATTAGCACAAGAAATTCATGTGTCATTGAGCTTACCCACTCTAATTCTGCCTCCTTCTCAATCCTTCTGTTTATTTCTCAGTACTTAAATCTGATAGGTTCAGGCAGTATCCTGTTCGTTTCCCTGGTTGGTCGGACCCAGATAAGTGGAACAGAGTGGGATATACTCCTGAGAAACTAGGAAATCATGGGAATGCAGTTGTTCCATTGGATTTAGCCAGAAGAGGTAGGTAGTTCAAAGGAGGGAGATAGAAATGGCAGGGTGTGGCCATTCTGGCATGGCTGGAAGTTCATTTCATGGTCAAACATGACATTGAGTTTGTGAACATTTGGTTCAGGTTCAGACTGTTTACAAGTTGGGGATTGGAGTAAATGGCCAAGAAACAGAATTTGTGGAGGAGACCAAAGACAATGATTTAATTCTTCCCAATATTTAGTTGAGAAAATCTTGGCTCACCCATTACCAAATGCCAGAGTGGCAGTCTAACAGTTCGGAGATGACAGAGGCATTGAGAGAAATGTTGGTGAGATACAACTGGGTCTTGTCAGGAGTATGTCTCATTCTGACAGTATATTGTGACATTGCTAAGGTCAGCATTAAGATGAGGAATAGGCGACCAATGATAGTCCTTTGAGGCACACCAGAGGTAATGGTGCCAGAGCAAGGAGAGAGATACTGCGGTTGATTCTCTGGCTGTGATTAGATAGATACAAATAGAACCAATCGAATGCAGTCCCACCCAGCTGAACAATGGTCAAGGATGGTGTAGTCAACCTTATTAAAAGGTATACACAGCACTTGGTACATGAGACAGGTTAATCAGCCCTTCTCATCGAAGGCTATGTGTGACTGTAATAAGAATAAACTCTCTACTATAGCAAAAGTGGAATCTCAGCTCGATGGATTCAAACATGGAGTTTCAGGAATGATGGGCGTGGATTTGGGAAGCAACAGCACATCAGTGAACGTTGAACATGAAAGGGAAGTTGGAAATGAGGGCAATAGTTGGAAGAGTACAGGGGTCAAGGATTGGTTTTTGAGGAGGGAGCTGGTGACAGCAGATTTGAAAGACAGGGTGACAAGATCCAAAGGGAGAGAACCATCAACAATATCAGCCAACCTGGAGTCAAGAAGGAAAATTCCGTGGTTGGCGGTTTAGTGGGAACGAGATGAAGGGAGCAGGAGCTAGGTCTTATAAACAGGAGGACATTGAGAGAGTGTGAAGGGAGACAGGAGAGAAATGAGATATAGCCGTTGGAGGAGGTGGAGGGAGGGATTTAAGATGTCATTAACCAGGGACCATGGCTTGAACATTTGTGCCTGAGTGTTGAATGGGGACCCAAATTAGCTCATGGAAAAGAACGTTTCAGTTATTCATGGGAAGTGGGTGTCACTAACCGGGCTATTTATTGACCATCCCTAGTTGCCCTTGAACTAAGTGGCTTGTTAAGACACCTCAGAGGGCAGTTTAGAGTCAACCACATTGCAGTGGGTCTGGAGTCACATGTAACCCAGACCAGTTGGGGATGTCTGTTTCCTTCCCTAAAGGCTATTAGTGAACCAAGTAGAGTTTTACAACAATTGACAATGGTTACATGGTCACCGAATAAGCTAGCTTTTAAACAAAAATTCCAGATTTTATGAAATTCAGACTTCACCATCTTCCACGGTGGGATTCAAACCACTGTCCCTTGAACAATATACTATGGTTCTGGATTACTTGCCCAATAATGTTACCACAATGCCACCGTCTCTCCATGCTTCTGCACATTAATCTCTCTTCTTTTTATTCAGCATAATCTTTGAAAACCAGAATCACACTGCAACATCTCTTACCTGCTCTTCTTTATAATCTCAATGATGTCCTGCACTTGAGGCTTTTGCAGTGCAAATTAAGTCCATCCCTTGAAAACTGCTGCATTCTTACAGAGACTATCAAATGAAGATAATAACCACTCCGTCTCCAGGCAAATGGCGATATATATATTCGTGTCTAATTGTATATTTAGAAAGGTAATTGTAAGGTTGCAAACATCAATGTTTCTTTGCAGTTCTGAGTTATAAACAGAAGAGGTGGCACAAGAAATGTTTAAATTTGGAGAGTGTTTAACCGGTGATTTATGTCACACCCTATTGTGGGTTACATGATCAAATCACTCATTAAATGGCACTTTCACAGTAATGAAGGCATGCATTTATAAGTAAGTAATTAGAATCATAGAATCCCTACAGTGTGAAAGCAGGCCATTTGGCCCATCGAGTCCACACTGACCCTCTGAACAGCATTGTGTCCTGACCCACCCCCACCATCCGATTCCTGTACCCTGCATTTCCCATGGCCAATCCACCCAGCCTACCCGCCCCTAGACACTATGGGCAATTTAGCACGGCCAATACACCTGACCTGTACATCTTTGAACTGTGCAAGGAAACTGGAGCACCCGGAGGAAACCCACACAGATACGAGGAGAACATGCAAACTCCACACCTGAGGCTGGAATCAAACCCAGGTCCCTGATGCTGTGAGGTAGTAATGCTAACCACTGAGCCAGGGTACCACCCCAAAATCAGCCACAATCCACAAAGGTGTCTCTCTCCAATAGGGAGACAATATGGGGGACTCCATTCTGCAGGCATGGCTAAAGGCAATGTGGCAGGATATCTATAACTGACCACAGTCAGTATCAGGATTGAACACATACTGCCAGGGTCATTCTGCATTATGCATTAGCCAAGTGAGTTAAATCATCCCGTAATATTTGTATGGGTAGAATTTTCATTTCCATAGGTGCACTGCACGAAGTTTCTACAAAACAGATGGAAGTTTTTCTTATTTTTCATTCGTACATTGAGGCCAGTATTAATTGCCCATCCCTAATTGCCCAGAGGGCAGTTAAGAGTTAACCACAATGCTATGAGTCTGGAGTCACATGTAGGCGAGACCAGGTAAGGATGGCAGTTTCCTTCCCTAATGGACATTAGTGAATCAGATGAGTTTTTCCTGACAATTGACAATGGATTCATGGTCATTATTAGACTCCTAATTCCAGATTTTTATTAGATTCAATTTCCACCATCCGTTGTCCCCAGAACATTACCCGAAAGCCCAGTGATAATGCCACTAGGCCACTACTTAGTGTAACAAGCTACCAAGGTCACAAGGAAAGTCACAAGGTAAATAAAAATGTTGCACGTTATATTTACTCTCTTTTATTATCGTATAGCCCTTCAAACAGCTATAGCACCAATCAGACTATACTTCATTATAACTTCCCTAAGGTAGATACACCCAACACAAATAAATTCACTTTGTTTGATTCATCACAGGTTTTTATGATTGCAATTTTTCTCCTTTCCTGTAGATGGGCCTCAAACCAGCATGTACCAATTGCTCTACTCTTTAAATCTGGTCTTCATGTGTGAATATTGATTCTGGGTATTGGCAGACTTTTACCCAAAGAGGCCATTATTGCCAAACATGATCTTCCATCAGCTCATGGCTAGACAGGTGTGTCCTCAGAAGAGGATGTACCATTGGAACCATTCCACCAATCACAGACTCTGCCAATCATGACAGCACCATGTCACCAATCATTCAAAACCATTGCCCCATCAATCAGTCAACAATCCCAATCCTATTCATGTGGAAAATAAATTTCGAAAAGGTTTTTAAAGTTGCTTTAAACAAAAATTGAAGATATATTTCCGCAATTAAAAAAAATACAATAACAATTTAAAGTGCTTGGTATGTACAAAACTCATAGTGACAGACCAAATAGAATATATAACTGAATTACTACACAATACAGTTTAATTGCTCTTGGGGATTCTGTTTTATATCTATATTCAACAGAGCAACAAAAACATTTTGGGAAAAGCAGTGTGGACTATTTAACCATCAGGTACAACCAGACAAATACTGTCACTGATTATTTAAGACTTTCTGTAAATATGTGTTCTCATGATTAAGAATTTTTAATAGTTCCAAACAATGTGGAAAATCCTGCTAACAATTTATCTGGTTACCATCAGAATGACCCCAGTGAACTGGGTGTCCTTAAAAATTTAAAACTGGGAACTTTTCAGGACAAATATAATTAGAAATAAAGAACATTAAACCCTGTCCATTAAGTGTGGATGGCATGTGAAATTAATCTCCTGGAGTAATGTATTTTTTATCCCTAATAACTCCTGTATATTAGGATTGCAATAGAATGACTTCTCCTTCGAATCTTAGACATTCACAGTCTACACGATAGATCATCATTATCGTTGATTTGTTTTGTTAGAAATGCAGAGTGGAATCAGACTGCAGACTGAAGGTCATTTTCAAGGCACATTATTTATTACTGCAGTCATACCTTTGTCCATACAAAATATCTAATAGAAACTTTTAGTCAATCCTTGAAATAGAGTTACAGGCTTCAGTGCGCCTGCGCTTTCTTCCTCCTTAGCTCAAAATGTGATTAAAGTAATGATCCTTGGAACAAGTATTAACATCTTGTGGTCTGAGATTTGTTACTGGCACTCTTGTCAGAAACCCCACGGGGACCAGTGATGTTAGTTTTGTGCATGTGCAACTCTTCCCCATCTTTGCTTGTCCCACCACCTGGTGGCATGGTGGCTCAGTGGTTAGCACTGCTGCCTCACAGCACCAGGGTCCCAGGTTCGATTCCAGCCTTGGGTGACAGTCTGTGTGGAGTTTGCACATTCTCCCCGTGTCTGCGTGGGTTTCCTCCCACAGTCCAAAGATGTGCAGGTCAGGTGAATTGGCCATGCTAAATTGCCCATAGTGTCAGGTGCATTAGTCAGAGGGGAATGGGTCTAGGTGGGTTACTCTTCGGAGGGTCGGCGTGGACTGGTTGGGCCGAAGAGCCTGTTTCCACGCTGTAGGGAATCTAATCTAATCACATTGCTCGTTTCCCATCAGAAAGATATGAAGGCATTAGACAGGAAATATTCACCAGAACTGAGATGAGCGAGATCAGTTCATGTTGAAAAGTGTGGCGCTGGAAGAGCACAGTGGGTCAGGCGGCAGCCAAGGAACAGGAGAGTTTACGCTTCAGGCATAAGCCCTTCATCAGGAATCTCAGTTAGTGGTTCAGGCTGGAGAAGCTGGGGCTGTTCTGCCTAGAGCAGAGGAGGTTGAGGGGAGATTTGACAGGTAATAGGAAGAAACCATTCTGTGGTTTAGTTTCTGGGCAAATGCACGAGAAACAAAAATTAGTGTGGATAAATGTCGAGATTATCCACTTCCATAGCAAAACCAAGAAGTTAGATCATTATCTGAATGGCAACAGTTTGGGAAAAGGGGAGGTGCAATGAGACCTGGGTGTCTTTGGACACCAGTCACTGATAGTGTGGTGCTGGAAAAGCGCAGAAGCGGAGGAGCATAAGCCCTCCTTCAGAAATCTATGCTTGAAAGGCCGTTTCTCCTGCTCCTCAGATGCTGCCTGACCTGCTGTGCTTTTCCCGCACCATACTCTCAACTCTATTCTCTCCAGCATCTGCAGTGCTCACTTTCTACCTGTCACTGAAAGTCAATATTACAGGTGCAGCAGGCAGTGAAGAAAGCAAATGACATATTGGCCTTACTAGTGAGAGAATTTGAGTACCGGAGTAGGGATGTCTTGCTGCAATTGTACATGATCTTGATGAGACCACACCTGGAGTACT
Organism: Chiloscyllium plagiosum; assembly: GCF_037043375.1. Taxonomy (NCBI): domain Eukaryota; kingdom Metazoa; phylum Chordata; class Chondrichthyes; order Orectolobiformes; family Hemiscylliidae; genus Chiloscyllium; species Chiloscyllium plagiosum. The sequence goes on from NW_028270172.1 coordinate 16,735,783, forward strand.
GTGTGCAGTTTTGATCTCCTTATCTGAGGAAGGATGTTCTGCCTATGGATTGAGTACAATAAAGATTTACCATACTGATTCCTGGGATGGCAGGACTGACATATGAAAAGATACCAAATCAATTCAGACTATATTCACTGGACTTTCGAAGAATGATAGGGAATCGCATATAACCTATAAAATTCTAACAGGACTAGACATAGTAAACACAGGAGGGATGTTCCCGATGACGGGGAAATCCAGAACAGGGGTCAGAGTCAAAGGATACAGGGTAAGCCATTTAGGACTGAGTTGAGGAGAAACCTCTTCACCAAGAGAGTGGTGAGCCTGGGGAATTCTCTGCCGTACCCAGAAAGGGGGTTTAGACCCCAAAAAATTGAATGTTTTCAAGAATGATTTATTGTCATGTGTATTTTACAATGAAAAGCTTTCATTTTTCACCATAGTCCGGCACCATTTTGGCAGTTTAAGAATATGAGAAAGTGACTGATAATAACTTTAAAGAGAGGTCTACCTGCGAGTTCTGAGCCTGCTCAAAACCACCACCTCCCGCCATGACCCAACTCACATTGGAGTCTCCGATCCTCAGGTGCTGTCTGTCACTGGGCCTACCTCGCTGACATTGCATCAGGCCTCACTCTCCCGCCCCGTCCTGGGCTCACTCTCATCAGCCTCACCATCCCCAAGGCCATTGCAGCTGCACATACTCGGGAGACTGGGCCCCGCCGAAGGCACAGACAAAGGCTTTCAAACTGAAGAAGAAGAGAAAAGGAAAAGAGCAAAAGTAAAAAGAGAAAGAAAGAAACAAATAAACCAGATTGAAGTGGACAGTTCTTCAGGCTTGTCCATATCAAAGAGAATGGGGAGAAAGTGAGAACAGGAACCAAGCTGGATGATCAACCATGACCTCATTGAATGGTAGAGTAGGCTCGAAGGGCTGAATGGCCAACTCTTGCTTCCATTGCCTTTTTTTCCATATTCCACTGGCAGGAGGATCAAGAACCAGAAGGCACCAATTGAAGACGAATGGCATAAGAACCAAAGACTACTCGAGGGAATGTTTTTCTGTGCCCAAAATAGCCAGGATCTGGAGTGCACTAATGGTGGAGGCAGATTCAATCACACCTTTCGAAAGGGAACAAGATAGGGGGGAGAATCTGCAGAACTCCGAGGTAAAGGTGGGGGGTGAGCCTATCGGAGTTATTCTCGTGAGGAGCTTACATGTGCAGACAGGCTGCATGACCTCCCATGGTGATGCAACCATGAATGTGCCAAATAGAGCCACACAAACATTGGTCAGAAGTCTAACACAGCCCAGCCCACAGTAGACCCAGCAAATGTCATTGTGTCTATTTTGGTCAGGAGCCACTAAAGGAGGATATTTCCAGGGTAGAGCAATGCTCTTTACCGTGTTCCTTGGCATTATGACATTTTTGAATGTCCATCAATCACAGGAAAGCAGTAACTAAACAATTCAGGAAGAAGACATAGTCCTTTGTACAGTTTGGCTACATTACTGCAAAACTTCTCACTGGAAAATTCCTGGCACCCCTTCAGAATGGGATTCAGGAACCCACAAGCACTCATTTTTCAATCTGTCCCTGGGGCTCAAGGTAGGGTCCCTACCATGGCAGATTGGGTAGTGAAAATCCCACCTGGTAGTACCTCTGTCAATGTAGTGACCTACCACAAGGAGAATCCAGGTTATGTAATTATCTAGAGAGCAGAGCCAAGGTTTACTGATTAATCCACTGTGATAACTCAGGAAGATCAACTGGGAAGGAGCATCACTTATTGTTAAACACCAAAATAGAGCCACTGCTCACGACATACATAGGCTACTTCCAGCAGGACAGACTGTTCTGCAGACCCATCCCTTGGTCTACTTGACCAAGGGTTCAAGTGATGAGTTCTGTCTAGGCAGGCCATTGCCTGTTAACATAGAAACTCATACACAACAAGCTCCACAAGGCGGTCAATTACCTTAATGGGGCTTTCACATCCAAAACATTAGAGAGATTCCTTCATTCCCGTGCTGGATTTAATCAAGTATTACCTTTTTTGTCAAACAGTCATACAAATGGATGTGACGTCGCAGTGATATGAGAACATAAGAAATAGGCCAATTCAGCCACTTAATATGATCATGGACCCAAGTCCACTTCCTGTGCCTGCTCCCTAATCTGCCCCAGCCTTTAAATATATTCAACAATAGAGGATCCACAACCCTCTGGGGTTAGTAATTCCACAGATTCACGACAAGTTATGATCGAATGTACGTGGTTATAAATAGGAGTATCATTCACTGAATTAACCAATTTTCAATTTGGAAGACTCTAGTCTCTACTGGTGCGTGTATAAAATGTGTGTATATATATATATATATATATATATATATACATATAGAGAGAGAGAGAGAGAGAGAGAGAGAGCAAGAGAGAGAACTGTTTGCTGCTTTGTGCTTTCATATGATACCAACACTTATTAGTCAATGCAAAACCATACAGATAAATGTTACAACAGGGCAATGAACCCTTCTGCTAATTAAACCAAACACCCAGAAAAGCTCACCTTGCCTCATAATCTGTGGCAACTCCCAAATTCCACTATTTAAAGAAAAAATATCAATTTATTCTTTAACTCTAAAAGTGAACATGAAACAACAACTATTTACAACTCTGTCAGATGGAGGTAAAGGGAGAGGTGTGGGTGCAGATTTTGCACTTCCTGTGGTGGCAGGGGAAGGTGCCGGGAGTGCGGTGTGTGCTGGTGGGAGAGGGGGGTTGGGGGGGATGGATCTGACAAGGGACTCGCGGAGGAAATGGTCTCTCCGGAACGCTGAGAGGGGTGGGGAGGGAAATATATCTCTAGTGGTGGGGTGTAATTGTAGGTGGCAGAAATGGCGGACAATGATGCGATGAATACAGACATTGGTGGGGTGGAAGGTGAAGGCCAGGGGGGTTCTGTCCTTGTTGCATTGGGAGGGGTGGGGTTCAAGGGTGGAGGTGCGGGAAGTGGAGGAGATGTGCTGGAGGGCATCATTGACCACATGAGATGGGAAATTGCGGTCTTTGAAGAAGGAGGTCATCTGGGATTTTCTAATGTAGAATTGGTCATCCTGTGAACAGATGTGGTAGAAGTGGTGGAATTGAGAATAAGGGGTGGTGTTTTTACAGGATGTAGGGAGGTGTAGTCCAGGTGGCTGTGGGAGTCAGTGGGCTTGTAGTAGATAATTTAAACTGATGGCTTAAATTCGAATTGTTATCAAAATAGCAACCAAAACTCAGGTATCCATTTCACAGTCAAATGTTATATATTGTCAATTCTTCAGTACATTCTGAGACTGCTAGCTAGTCATATGATAGGTGCTTGTAAGCTCTCAGTCCAAACAGCAGTCACTCTCTCTTAAAGGTACCGTACACACCTTCAACTTCATCACATATATTTCTATATATTTCTAGTATATTTCTAGCATGAGTAAAATGGTAGCTTGGGTTTCAGTCAGATCAAGCAGTTACATTCTCTAGCTGCACTTGGAGTTGGACTGCTTGAAAATAAAGTCTGTAGCTTCCAATTAATCAATAAAACAAGAAACTGCTACTGAATTCCCTGAGGACCCGTCGATAACAACGTTGCTTAATGTACTTTCTAAACAGATTAGATTTGACCTCTGATCTGTGGCGAGTTAACTGATCTTAACTTGAAGGTTGGAAGGTGATTACCAGTCACAAGGGAGAGATTAGTGCCCACTCCTGATCATTATTCAATGGCTGCTGCTCACAAGGGAACATGTTGACATTAGTTGGATTCAGCACAGCTCCGCTACTGGAAATAATCTGCCTGCACTCTATTAAAGCTGAATTATAGTCACCTAGACAAGATTCAAGAAGAGAATTAATCTGAGTCAACAGTCAGAGAAGTAGACAAAAAGTACTGCTCAATTGCATATGCCACAAATCACCATATTGGACATATTTATAAGACCATTTGATCTGGCAAAGGTTAGTCTCACAGAATGAGACCAGTTTGCCAAACATAGTGGCTTTTGAGTCTTTTTTTCCTGTGGGATTTACCTCAGCCCTTGCAGGGGACAATGACCTTTGACTCTGAATTCCATTAAGAATTTCTTTCCTAACATCCATCATCACTGTTACTGCTAACAGTCCATATTCATCCACAATCCCCTGCTCTTGAAGAATAGGCATTCATAATTAACGGTTAAATATCAGTCCATAAAGTTTCATATTTACCCTGTGGAGATGGATTGACTAATCCTAACTAAATTGGGACAGAGTGGCAGAAAGCAAATTGTACCTACAAGGCCATAGGCAGGGTCTTGTGTTGTTCGACTGGGACCCCAACATCAGACGGTATAGGGAGATAGAACCTGATATCGATTTGGTTTGGATTGGCCAAGTTGAAATCAATAGGTTCATTCAGCAACTAATGAAGGATGGCAGACTGATTGGTAGACATGGTGGTGAAGAAAGCATTTGGTATGATTCTCTTAATTGGTCAGTGCATTGAGTTTAGGAGTTATTCAGCACACAACAGATCCAACTGAGAATGCCCTTAGATAGGGCATCTCCTGAAGACTCTAATGGCAGCCTAGGAGCCAGTCACCATGGGATATGACATAATTCAGTGAAGGAGTTCCTTGGTCCCATTGATGCTGCTCCTTTAACATGTGCAGGTATGACCACGACTGTGTGGGAGTGAAAGCAGACCAGGAGCACATACCTGCAGAGATGCTTGATTGGTCTGATACCTCTCTACTTTCTCCTTCCAAAAATAGCAAAGATGGTATAAAAATCGTGTTTGGAGGCAGAGAATGGAAATTATAGCTCCACAGTATTACCACTGGAAATAGCAAGGTTAAACCATTCCAAAGGTCAGTCATAAATATATTGGCAATTGATGCTGCAATCATTCAGTTATCTCTCTCCCACTGCCAGGTGCTCAACGCTGAGTTAAAAGAGCGAGATGAAAGAGCACAAATTGGGGAAAACAGCTGGCAGTGGAAAATTGGGTGGAGTTAATGGCGCATCTTTCCCCACAGTCTTTCACAACCCCACCCCCACCCCACTCCCATTCCCCACCCCCACTCCTACACACACCTTTTCACATCCCCACCTGTACCCCCAGCCTTTTCACATCCCCACCCCCATCACTCCCCTCTACACCACCAACCCCACCACCTCCACAGTCCCATCACAACCCACCTCCACCACACTCCCTTCCCACCCCACCCCACACCACTGCCCCTTCACACACCCACCACCCCTGCACAGCCCACCCTCCCAGCACCCCCTTCACATCTGCATCTCCACAATCCCCTCCTCATAACCCAATTCCTCACCATTTCCCTCTCACACCCCCACCCCACTGCCCCCTTCACTCCCCCATTCCCCACCACCCCGCCTTCATCCCCCAACCCCACACGTCCCCTTCACACAATTTCTGTTTTTGTTCACCTTGTTCTCCACACCAAGGAGACCCTCAATAGGAATGATCGCTGTGGAAGCAATTATACTTTTGCTTGTATTTTACATTTTTGGGGGGAAAATACGCTACAGAACATGCTGAACCAGACTCTTTTGACAGAGCTAAACCAGACTGAGCTGACTGAAATTGCTATTGTCCTACTTTCCCCTTAGTGACAAAACAAAGTCTTGGCTCAGTTCAAGAATTTCTGTTTATCATTTCACAGCAAGAACATCCTGGGTTTATCCATATCTAAACAGAAATGATCTGCATGTTGGCTTGGTTAAAGCAATACTACCCACACTCACATTACCATGGATTCTACCTCCAAACATCTTCACCTGCCTGACAATTTACAGTGCTGCCTGGATTGCACATTAAAAATCAGCGAAACATGTGTATTTAAGGAATCATAAAAAATACCATGTACACAAAAACCAAGGCAGAAACCACTTGTGAATCTTACAGCCTCACAGCAAGTGACTCTTATGTTGTCAAATAGCACAGTTACACACACCAGTAATCTGAGTTGCAGGTGACTAGCCCCATTGAGCCCCTGTTGAAGTGGATGTGAGAGAGGTCAAACAGATCAGCACAGCTGCCTGACTGCATGGGTTTTTGTAGAATGTAGGATAATACCTATTGTAGACAGTCTAATCTGTGAGAGCATTATTCTGAAAAGATGCCAGGAAGTAGATGTTTAAACCATGAACCAGTTTGGAAAGCTAATTTAGTTGTACACCACCCACCAATTTTCCAACATGGCTTCATGAACCTTAAAATACCCACTGAACTCCTATAATTTTACTCATGGCACATTATTAAAAACATCATGGCTGTTTGGGCCTTTATAATAACATCAAGTGAAAAACTACCAGAAATTAAAGGGTGGGGGTTATGAGAATGCGAAAACCGTCAAAGAGTAATTCAGTCTGCCTTAGCTATTCTGAGTTTGTGAATACATCTGTAAATAAACTGTTGCAATAGGATTGCTTAGAATACAGAAGTGAAACTGATTCTTTCGAAGGCTGGTTACTTTTCACAGGGGCATATGGTACTTCAGACAAGGGTTGCTACAAATGGGAATACGTGGCCACAATTTTAAGCAATAAAGTGGCCTGAGCACTTAAACAGGTGCAATTAAGTGGTCTATTGTTTACACAGAAGCTAATGAGAGGGCATGGAGTTGAATGCAATATATAATTAAATGGAATGCATTATTCATTAGGGAACTGTGAAGGACTAGCTCAGAGAAGCCCTTCAGATGGTCTTTGTTGTGATTGTCGTGTAAATATTCTGCTAAAAGCCGTGGAGTTCATTGTCATCATTTTGCCCCTGCTTTCTAAAGGTTTATTTCTGATTTGTCCTTTTTTATGTGCATAATCTGCTTCCTAGGGCCAGTAATTTATGGGAAGAAAGAGAGAAGGGGGGTGGACATGTTGGAGAGATGAGACAGCGTTATCTTTATGATGTTGATGATCGTTTTTAATTTCACTCTCTGGATGGTAACCTCCCATCCATGAAGATAACCCTGACTTTACTCCACTGAAACCAATGGACTAAACATTGAATGGATTCAACAAAATATGGGTTATCCATTCCACAGATTGCCACGCTATGGGTTTAGTGGAAAATTGCCTCGCAGGGACACATGAGGCTTTGCAGTTTTCTTACCAAGTGGCAGCTCTTGAAGCATTGAGTGCTGCTGAACATTCTCAGACATGAAGGGCATCAGGAAAAGCTAGCGATGATGTCCACACCCTGAGAGCTGGACAAGCATACCTTCCAAAAGGGATTAGTATTTGGCCGTTGGGAACATATATCCAGGTTCCTTTGTCTCATCATAGTGCAGCCATTACCAAATAGATTAGGAATTGAATTCGAGCCCTTCATGATCAAACACAGAGTTACAGCACAGAAGATGGGAGAAAGTGAGCACTGCAGATGCTGGAGATCAGAGTCGAGAGTGTGGTGCTGGAAAAGCACAGCAGGTCAGGCAGTATCGAAGGAGCAGGAGAATCGACGTTCCGAGTATAAGCATAATTCCTGATGAAGAGCTTATGCTTGGAACGTCGATTCTCCTGCTCCTTGGATGTTGCCTGACCGGCTGTGCTTTTCCAGCACCATGCTCAGCACAGAAGCTGACCCACTGGCTCATCTAATGAGCACCAATGCTTTCCCGCACATGCCATTTGGTCTACTATCAATAATTTTCTCATCCCAATAATGTTCAATTGGAGGTAGAATAGATGGAAAGTGGATAATTAGTTTTAGTTCTTATAATATCAGTACCTTGTCCACCTCTTGAGTAACCATGGCTATCAGTTGATTATCAACATCCAAGTAGTTTTTTTTGGGTTACCAGTCTCTTGCTCAGAAGGAGGACTTTCCATTAGATCGACTTGACAAAGGACCAAGAGTCCTGGCCTGTGCTACATTTCCTAACTTGCCAATTTACTATGCGCAAATGTTCATGAACTACTCTACATCATTAGGAAACAGACGAATCCAATACATGTGTAAGTGTCTATTACCACAAATGCTTACCTTTCTCTCCCGCTCCAATCACTCTTTTATCCATTACAAATCTGAATGGACCAGTAGGTTTGTGAGGGCAGACTCAACTTAAATTATATTTCACAGGATGTCACAGCAACACTGTCACTTTTCATTCCTATGATGAATTCCAAAATCCTCTACCGCAGCTGTAACAAGCATGTGTCACTTTAAAAATGATTTGGAGATGCCGGTGTTGGACTAGGGTGTACAAAGTTAAAAATCACACAACACCAGGTTATAGTCCAACAGGTTTAATTGGAAGCACACTAGCTTTCGGAGTGACGCTCCTTCATCAGGTGATTGTCACTATAACCTGTTGGACTATAACCTGGTGTTGTGTGATTTTTCACTTTAAAAGTGCAGTGTAGATGCTATAACCTGAGTAAGTGCCTACCTTAATCCACAACAGCAAAAGTACAAAATGGGTAGTTACCACAACAGGCACGTGCAAGCACACCGATGGCTCTCCCTCATTTTACTACTTTACCAACGGAAGTGCAATGGCAGTTTGAAAATGCAACTATCAATGGATTTGGGGAAAGTTTTCCTTGGGTCAGAACAGAAGGAAGTCATGTTGGAAGAAGGTTTGTTGGTGCAGGCAACAAGAGAAGCAAGGAAGAGATTGGAAAAGGCGATTTTTGCAATCGGGCCACAGCAGTGGACAGATCTGACAGGGGGAAACCATAGCGTGAATATCATAGAACCATAGAATCCCTACAGTATGGAAACAGGCCGTTTGGCCCAACAAGCCCACACCAACCCTCCGAAGAGTAACCCACCCAGACCCATTCCCCAACATTTACTCCTGACTAATGCACCTAACCTACACAGCCCTGAAGAGTATGGGCAATTTAGCATGGCCAATTCACCTGACCTGCACATCTTTGGATTGTTGGAGGAAACCTGAACACCCAGAGGAAACCCACGCAGACACGGGGAGAATGTGCAAATTCCATACAGACAGTCACCCGAGGCTGGAATCGAACCAGGGTCCCTGGCGCTGGGAGGGACTAACCACTGAGCCACCGTGCTGCCGAAACTTTACATGGAGGGAGAAATAAAAGTGTGAATAGGACAGGAAGGTGTGGAATCAGGAAGAGAGCAAAGTGAGTTCAGATGGAGCTTGAAATAATCAAAATTGAGAAGTTAATCCATTCCGGTGCAGCGGGAGGTTGGGAACTCATGATTGGGGTTTTGAGGGAGGGTAGCACAATAAACAATTAAAGGGGAGAAGAAGGTGATAGATAATTTGAAGTCCTCAAATGAGAAGAATCATGAGACGCTCAGGTTAAATTATTTGCAATATTGCTTGTAAGTTTAATATTTTCTGCCACACACTGCAATAAACCCTGTTGTTTCCAGAGTGCATGGGAAATTTGTTTAAGTGCGTGGCCCCCTTTTTTTGTCGGCGGAATAATTTAAAGGGTAAATTGTGTGTAGCCTGCACAGGAATTTCCAGATGCTGTGCAGTCACACAGCTGAGAAGGAACATTGATGTTTTAATTGCATATAATGCTGTCTGTTTAGTTTCATTTAATTTTAGCTAATCTGCTCATCGTCTCTCACTATTAAAATTCATTGACTGGCATGAGGTTGCTGTAGCTTGCATAGCAGATACAAACAAAACTCAAAGCAGAGAATTAAGTCAAATCATTTCAAGTCTAAGTGCACTATTCGCAACATGGTAAGCATTAATTTCTGCCAATCAATCTCTCTGACACTCAATGTTAATGATTAAAGATGTCAAGTCTCATTTCTTAAGATTTCAATTGTTAGAGGTTTTAGGAATTTAATAACATGTATTTAACTTTTCCCGTATATTATTTAACTTGCTGTTAATCCAATCTTTCTTTCATTCACTTTATTTGCCTGATTTGACATTGAATTCACCCACCGCAATTTATACCTTAATGAAAAATTATCAATCAGTAACATTAACCCCTGTATTTCTCTCTTTGGCATTGGCTAACCTGTTGAGTGTTTCTATATTTTTTTCCATGATCTCAGATTTCCAACTTGGTATTTTGGTTTGTAACTTGCAGGCCTCACACTGCTAATTTCCACAAACCTTCAGCTGAATTGTTTCAGGAGTAGCTTGATTTGTCGGTTCAGGTCCCATGTATCTTCTTTACATTAGCAACTCATCTGGTCAAACAAATTGTGATACAAACATTTTAAAAACCTAAATATGCAAATACAAGTCTAACTAACAGCTTTTTTTTAGATGCTCTGGCACAAGGAATTAAGATTTTTTAGGTGGAGGACTATTCGCCGACTACTTACTCACAGAGTTCCCAAATAGTCCCTAAGTGGTGTAGTACTAAATCTGCGTACTTTGGTGTGAGATGGAATCCATGATGTATAGTAGAAGAAAAACATGCAACCTGCCTTATAAGTCCGCACGTGGCTTTGATTCATGTGGGGACCTGGGGACCACACAGTTTTGGTGGGTTAGTGGTCAGATTTTGTTAACACGTTAAGCCACAACGATTGGGACCAGCTAACCACTGGAGTCTTGTTGTGTCTCTGCTCAGTCTTTCTTTGGCTGTTCTCTCAGTGCTGATTTTTCAGATTCTACTTTGTCCAGCACCAATGCCCACCAACATGGACAGCTCTACCAGAGGAACACACTAGCCTGTCCATGGTATCATGTAACCCATGTAGCATGGAATAAACAAGACCCAGCAATCCACCACAAGCCACAATTTCTACACTGGAAACAAGAGATAACTGCACCAATGAAATGATTGGTTTTCAAGTTTACACTCTCCCTGGGTCTTCCCTCCTCTCTCTAAAGAGATGACATAAACAGAGGTGCAACCTCTGGATTATTAGCAGCCCTCGCCAAACTTGTCCACTGCTGTCCTTCGAAGGTACAAGGTTGCCTTTTCTGGTTTATATTTGATTTCTCTGTACATACTGTTCAAACTTTATTTGCAAAATAATACACTTTGTTCAGCTCTACCGCTGACTCAGTGAATATTGAGAGGAAGTGAGGACTGTAGATGCTAAAGAGTCAGAGTCGAAAAGTGTGGTGCTGGAAAAGCACAGCAGGTCAGGCAGCGTCCGAGGACCAGGAGAATCGACGTTTCAGGCATAAGCAAGTAATATGTGCCACGTATGAGGCGCACTGAGTAACATCCAAACCTGGCACCTCTACCATCAAGAAGGATAAATGCAAATGTATGGGAACACCCACCAGCTGTCAGTTCCCCTCCAAACCACACACCATCCTAACTAGGAAGTATATTGTCATTCCTTCACTTGGTCAAAATCCTGGAACTCCTTTCCCACCCTATACCCAAAAGACAGCAGCCCTTCAAGAAGGTACCTTACATACCACCACCTCCTCCGGGGCAATTAAAGATGGGCCATAATGATGGTCTAACCAATGATACCCACATCCCATTAATGAATAAAAACATTATCCAGCAACCTCTCTGTTAAATAGCCCATATGGATGTGTCAGGTGCCAGTATTAACTCTAAACTTATGGTCATTGTCAAGCTGCCCCCAACATACATTGGCCTCATTATCATCATCAGTGGGATCTTGGAACACAGGCTGAAATCTAAAAATCTAAGAAATAATTGCCTGGCTCAGAGGAGAGGACTGATCATCCTAGAATTGCTACAAATGATTTTTTTCACAAAGCATGCACATGAATGCCTCTAAAACCTGATTAATGACATTAATATGTTACTCACTGTTAAACGAGTGTCACATTATCTCCACATGGACAGAAATGGGACTGTAAAGATACTGGGAACCATTCACTATCATGAAATATAGTTAAATTTCAATACTATTATGGAGATGTGCCATTTTGAGTTCTGTTTCCTCATCAAAAAGCACTTTCTAACCATGGATTACCTTTGGCGTGTAGTCCCTGCTGTTGTGTAGGAAACACAGCAGCCAATTTGCACACAGTAAGCTCCCACAAACAGCAACATGATTATGGCCAGAAAGAGGGATAAGTATTCTCCAAGGCACTGAAGGGAATATTCCTGCTCATGGTCAAAATGGTGACTCTGTTATAACCTGCTGTGGTTCTGTTCGCCGAGCTGGAAGTTTTTGTTGAAAACGTTTCGTCCCCTGTCTAGGTGACATCCTCAGTGCTTGGGAGCCTCCTGTGAAGCGCTTCTGTGGTGTTTCCTCCGGCATTTATAGTGGCCTGTCCCTGCCGCTTCCGGTTGTCAGTTTCAGCTGTCCGCTGTAGTGGCCGGTATATTGGGTCCAGGTCTATGTGTTTGTTGATGGAGTTTGTGGATGAGTGCCATGCTTCTAGGAATTCCCTGGCTGTTCTTTGTTTGGCTTGCCCTATAATGGTAGTGTTGTCCCAGTCAAATTCATGTTGCTTGTCGTCTGCGTGTGTGGCTACCAGGGATAGCTGGTCGTGCCAATCTGCTGAACACACATAACAGACAACAGGACGTTGAACCCATCAACAAAGACGGCATACTTAAACTACTGGACTTGTGCCTCACAACACACTTCACATTCAACAACCAGATATACGAACAAATCAACGGAACACCCATGGGCTCACCGATCTTGGGACTCATAGCAGAAGCAGTAATGCAAAGGTTAGAACAAACAGTCTTACCACAAATTCAACCCAAACTCTGGGTCAGATACATTGATGATACCTTTGTAATCATTAAAAACACAGAAATAGAAAACACACACCGGATCATCAACACCACACTCACAGGAATCCGATTCACTAGAGAGGAAGAAAAGGACAACCAACTCCCATTCCTAGACATGATGGTACAGAGAACACCAAACAGAGAATTCACCACTAAGGTACACAGGAAAGCCACACACACAGACCAAGTCCTGAACTATGAAAGCAACCACCCCAATACGCACAAACGAAGTTGCATCAAGACACTATTCAAAAGGGCCACAACACACTGCAGTACACCAGAACTGCAAAAAGAGGAAGAGGAACACCTATATAAGGTATTCGCAAAAAACGGATATCCTCGCAATTTCATCAACAGATGCCTAAGAGAAAGACAACAGAACGAGGACATGCTGCAACCCAAAGGACTAGCCACACTACCATACATCAAGAACATCTCTGAAATGACAGCCAGACTACTGCGACTACTAGGACTTATAACAGCACACAAACCAACAGCCACGCTCAGACAACAACTCACCAGAACGAAGGACCCGATACCCAGCATGAGCAAAACTAATGTAGTGTACAAAATCCCATGCAAGGACTGCACAAAACACTATATAGGACAAACAGGAAGACAGCTAACGATCCGCATCCACGAACATCAACTAGCCACGAAACGACACGACCAGCTATCCCTAGTAGCCACACACGCAGACGACAAGCAACATGAATTTGACTGGGACAACACTACCATTATAGGGCAAGCGAAACAAAGAACAGCCAGGGAATTCCTAGAAGCATGGCACTCATCCACAAACTCCATCAACAAACACATAGACCTGGACCCAATATACTGGCCACTACAGCGGACAGCTGAAACTGACAACCGGAAGCGGCAGGGACAGGCCACTATAAATGCCAGAGGAAACACCATAGAAGCGCTTCACAGGAGGCTCCCAAGCACTGAGGATGTCACCTAGACAGGGGACGAAACGTTTTCAACAAAAACTTCCAGCTCGGCGAACTGAAACACAGCAACGAGCACCCGAGCTACAAATCTGTTATAACCTTCCAGAGCAGGTAAACGAGGCTTCAGTTTAACGCTGGTTCCAAAACAGGATCCTCCAACTCTGCAGTACTCCCTATGTACTGCACAGGGGTGTCAGTCCTGATTTTGGTGTACAAATTCTGGTGGGGCTTCTTAAAACCAGAACCTTGTAACTCAGAGGTAAGATGTGACCAACTCAGAGATGGCTGACACTAAGGTGGTGAGCTAGGAGTAAGTGCATGATGAGAGACTGAGCCATACCAAACAGAAAGGACTCAGTGGTACCTCAGGTATCAAGAATTGTGTTGCTCTCGATGAGCAGATTGCCCAAGCTCAGTGAGACACTGGGAAGTTGCTGCTAGCACACGTGAATGACAGCCCTTGAAGATGGGAGGGAACCGGAGAGAAAAAAATAAAATATCTTCACTCTAAAACTCACGCAATAAAACTAAAATGATCTTTATGTTCATAACTAAAATTCTCCCTTGGCCCTCAAAGATTTACTGTCCTACAGTCAGATAACAAAGGCTATTTTATTTTCTCTCGGACTCCTGCTGTTAGCTCACACACGTATAACAAAGACCATTCTATTTCGATTGTTAACAGCTAATAACAACTGACATTCTGTTTCCATTTGGAAGATTATTAATGAACCATAGTCACAGATTACCAATATTTATATTACAGAGGAGGAGGTGCTAGATGTCTTAAAATGCATAAAGATGGCTCTGATCAGGTGTACCACAGTATTTTGCAGGAAGCTAGGGAAGTGATTGCTGGTGCCCTTGCTGAGATAACATCAATAGCCACAGATGAGGTGCTGGAAGACTGGAGGTTGACTAATCTGGTGCCACTATTTAAGAAAGGTGGGAAGGAAAAGTTAGGGAACTCTAGACCGGTGAGTCTGACATCAGCAGTAGGCAAGTTGTTGGAGGGAATCCTGAGGGACAGGATTTACATGTATTTGAAAAGGGAAGGAGTGACTAGGGAGAGTCAACATGGCATTGTGCGTGGGAAATCATGTTTCATTAACTTGATTGAGGTTTTTGAAGAAGTAATGTGGAAAGGCTGCCAAAGTCATCAAAGACCCATCGCACCCCATAATGCTTCCCTACAACACCTTCCATCAGGCATAAGATACAGAAACTTGAACACATGCACCAGCAGGTTCAGGAACAGCTTCTTCCCGACCATTGTTAGACTGATGAGTGGACTCTCTAACTTCAAATAATTTTGATCTTGCTAACATTGATCCCGCCTAGCGCACAGCTTTTGCAATATAACCTATGTATATCTTTGCTTACTATGATCTGCCTATACTGCTCATAAACAAAGCTTTTCACTGTACTTTGGTACACCTGACAATAAACCATTCACTCAATCAATCGATTGATGAAGGCAGTGTGGTGGACATGATCTATATTGACTTCAGTAAGACAGTTGACAAGGTTCCTCATGGTAGACTTGTTAGCAAGGTTAGATCACATGGAATACAGGGAGAACTAGCCATTTAGATACAGAACTGGCTTCAAGGTAGGAGACAGAGGGTGTTGGTGGAGGGTTGTTTTATCAGACTGGAGGACTGTGCCACGAGGATCATTGATGGGTCCACTATTTTTTGTCATTTATATAAATTATTTGGGTGTGAACAAAGGACATATAGTAAGCAATTTAGCAGATGACACCAAAATTGGAGGTGCAGGGGATAGCGAAGAAGGTTACCTCAGAGTGCAATTGGATCTTGAGTAGATGGGCCAATGGCCAGAGGAGTGGCAGATGGAGTTCAATTTAGATAAATGTGAGGTGCTGCATTTTGGTAAGGCAAATCAGGGTAGGACTTCGTCACTTAATGGTAAGGCCCTGGAGAGTGTTGCTGAACAAAGAGACCTTAGAATGCAGGTTCGTAGTTCCTTGAAAGAGTTGCCAGTAGACAGGATAGTCAAGAAGGCGTTTGGTATGCTTTCCTTCATTGGTCAGTGCATTGAGTATAAGAGTTAGGAGGTCATGTTGCGGCTGTAAAGGACATCGGTTCGGCCATTTTTGGAATACTGTATTCAATTCTGGTCTGCCTGCTATAGGAAGGATGTTGTGAAACTTGAAAGTGTTCAGAAAAGATTTACACAAATATTGCCAGAGCTGGAGGACTTGAGCTATCAGGAGAGATTGAACAGACTGGGGCTATTTTCCCTGGAGCCTTCAGCTCCTTATAGAAGTTTATAAAATCATGAAGGCCATAGAGATGGCGAATTTCACTCCCTCAGTGCAGGTTGATTTGAGACCCCAGGTATGTATTATGTGATATCTTGGTAGTCATGGTTACTATTGAGATTGACTGGGTGAGCAAAGACCACAATGGAGCGGGGAATGAATAATCTCGCTGCTTTCATCCATTGCCTGGACAAGGGCCTCCAGAATAACACTGAAGAAAAGGGAGGAAAGGGCTTTTTATATCTATTCTTTCCTTTGGATATGAGCTTCGCTGGCTAGGCCAACATTTATCGACCACGCCTAGTTGTGGTAGCGAGCTGTCTTCTTGAAGCACTATAGTGGGTGTAGCAAACCCCATGGTATTGCTTAAAGGAGATTTTAACCTGCTAGTTTTGGTCTGTGGGTTTTGTACCTCCAGTACTTTGTTCCAAGGATTTCTCCTGGTCCACAACTGGACGTACCAGCCCTTCAGAGAGATGATAGCTGCTTCTTAAGTGACATTTGGAATAAGCATGAAGCTGGCTACTGAGAATGGGACACGCTGCAGGCTGCACTCATGTCTATGAGGTCTAACTGTGGACACACAATCACGTGCCTGCGTTACTGAGTGAGGTTAGATTTATTTGGCTGTGGTGTCAATTTTTTCAAACTAGAGGGGGATGGATATTTCACCAAAATTTGAATTAGGAGATTACAGGAAAAACAGCAAGGACTCTGGAGAAAAGATTACTCTGGAAATTTTCCATCCCCATCCGTATTACATCAAAGTTTTGATTTTCGTGTTCTTCGTGACCTGCAACACATTATCAATGAGGATGAGCACCTCACCAAGACCTTCCCCACACCTCCACTACTTACCTTTAAACAACCGCCAAACCTCAAACAGATCATTGTTCGTAGCAAACTGCCCGGCTCTCAGGATAACTCCATACAACCCTGTCACGGTGGATGCTGCAAGACATGTCAGATACCACTAAGCCTTTCATCTGTTAGAATACAATGATAGTTTCACTTCTTTCATGTGTAAATCACAAAACCTTTTTTTAAAGTTGCATTCTTGGGTTAGCTGTTAATAATGGTGATAGCTAGACAATATGTTGAAGGTGTTAGATACCACTATTACGCGTGGGAACACCTCCCACCTTGTACATGGCAGGTACTCATGTGACTCAGCCAACGTTGTAAAAACAATGACTGCAGATGCTGGAAACCAGATTCTGGATCAGTGGTGCTGGAAGAGCACAGCAATTCAGGCAGCATCCGAGGACAGGCAAAATCGACGTTTCGGGCAAAAGCCCTTCATCAGGAATAAAGGCAGAGAGCCTGAAGCGTGGACAGATAAGCTAGAGGAGGGTGGGGGTGGGGAGAGAGTGGCATAGAGTACAATAGGTCAGTGGGGAAGGAGTTGAAGGTCGAGTTTGTTTCAGGACATGGTTGAAGAGCTTCAGGGCTGAGGAAATGACCTGGGAGTTGCAGTGGGAGAGAGACTCCCTGAGATTCTTGTAGAGAGAGGAGGAAAACTTCTTCAAGGCAGGCATCCTTGCAAGAGGATTCGCAGTAGGGTTAAATCAACGAGGTAAAAACAATGACTGCAGATGCTGGAAACCAGATTCTGGATCAGTGGTGCTGGAAGAGCACAGCAATTCAGGCAGCATCCGAGGACAGGCAAAATCGACATTTCGGGCCAACGTTGTCTATCTTATACATTGCAGGCAAGGATGCCCGGTGGTATGGTACATTGGGGAAACCGAGCAAAGGCTACGACAACGGATGAATGGGCACCGCACAACAATCAACAGACAGGAGGGTTCCCTCCCAGTTGGGGAACACTTCAGTGGTCCAGGACATTCAGCCTCGGACCTTCGGGTGACCATCCTCCAAGGTGGACTTCGGGACAGGCAGCAGAGGAAAGTGGCCGAGCAGAGGCTGATAGCTAAGTTCGGTACCCATAGGGAGGGCCTCAACCGGGACCTTGGGTTCATGTCACATTACAGGTGACCACCATTGCACTATACACACACACAGATATTCCTACACACACACACTCTCACATACACACGGACACAGGTACACACAGACGCGCACACAGACACCCACACACACCCTTATAGACACACACACTCCCACACTCACACATGCACCCCCTCACAGACTTAAGACACTCTACACTCACTACACACACACACACACTTTTTCACACTCACAACCCCCACCCCAGACAGACACACACACACAGACAAAGACCCACATGTGCACATATATTTTGTGGGGTGAATTTGTACTTGAAGAGTTACATTGCACTTTGCTCAAAAACTGCATACATTCATGTAGAACTCTGAACTCAAAAACTGCATGAATTTATGTAAAACTCTGTTATCTCACTTTTTAGATTAGAATCAATCTAAACATCAGGTCATAGACAGAGAACACAGGGGGCTAACACCTTCAACATATTGTCTAGCTATCACCATTGTTAACAGCTAACCCGAGAATGCAACTTTAAAAAAAAGGTTTTGTGATTTACACATGAAAGAAGTGAAACTATCACTGTATTCTAACAGATGAAAGGCTTAACAGACAATCAATGTTTCAATGTATAATTTCAGTTACATCACACTGCAAATTTTTGCTATAAATTCTGTGTTACGATTGAGCCCTCCACTATCACCAGATGAAGGAGCGTCACTCCGAAAGCTAGTGTGCTTCCAATTAAACCTGTTGGACTATATCCTGGTGTTGTGTGATTTTTAACTTTGATTTTTTAAATACTCTTTCAGCCATCCTTTGCTGTTTGTTATTGCAGCTAATCTTTAATTTTGTGGCCTACGCCGTCTCCAAATCCAGCTCTCCATTACTGTGTCATTGTTCAGCTTCACTGCTTTCTCATGCTTCAGTGAATTCACTTTCCAATCTTTGGCCTCGTAACACTTCATAGACCTGCTCGCCGGCCCAGTCTGTTTGCCTGATCCTCTGCAGAGCATCCAGAGGAAACCCACACAGGAGGAGAACTCAGGGCTGGAGTCAAGTCTGGTCCCTGGCACTGTAAGGCAGCAGTGCCAACCACTGCACCACCCTTCTCTGAGGAAGGACATTCTTGCTATTGAGGGAGTTCAGCAAAGATTCACCAGACTGATTCCTGGGATTGCAGGACTGAAAAAAGACTGAATCGACTGAGCACGCACTCACTGACCTTAGAAGAATGATGCGGAACTTCATAGAAACATATAAAATCCTGATGGGACTGGACAGGCTAGATGTAGGAAGAATGTTTCCGATGTTGGGGAACTCCAGAGCTACGGGTCACAGTCTAAGAATAAAGGGTAAGCCATTCAGGACTGAGATGTGGAAGAATTTCTTCACTCAGAGAGTTGGGAACCTGTAGAATTCTCTCCCACAGTTAGCTGTTAGGGGCAGTTTGTCAGATATATTCAAGAGGGATTGGGATGTGCCCCTTGTGGCTAAGGGGATCAAGGGAAGTGGGGAGAGGGCGGGAGTGGGATACTGAGACTGTATGATTAGCTGTGATGATGTTGAATGGTGGTGGAGGTTCGATGGGCCAAATGGCCTATTCCTGTATCTATTTTCTATGTTTCTATCTCCTGGGAGAGACTAACACAGGAGCTTTAAAACCCTACATCAACGGTGGAGTGGTGGAAATTTGAAAAATTCCTTTCTCACCCCATAAAGCAATGAAAATGAGTTCCGGGTGATGATGAAGGTCAAACCCAAGGCCCACCTATCAGAGTAAAATGAGACGTTGAACAAAGCACATGCTGTTCCTTTTTTGATACATTGCAATAAATCTGCCCCCACCAATTAAAGAAACATATTAAATAGCAGGAGTAGGCCATTTGGCCCTTCAATCTCACTCTGCCGTTCATTACAATCATGGCCGATCATCCACCTCGATTTTTCCCCATATCCTTGATCCATTTAGCCCCAAGTGCTATTCCAACTCCTTCTTGAATCCCGATCCAGCAACTTGCTCTTGGCTTTGTTCCAGGGGGGGCAGCAGTTGGTAGTGCTCTTGCCTTCGAGTCACAGGTTCAAGTCTCACTCGAGGGCAATGTTCCCTCTACAGCCACATGGGCATTTCGAGAGTCCGTGTTCACAATTGGTGCGATGACGCCGCTCCCAGCACTGACTTCAGCAATCACTGGCATGTCCAGATCTTGGAGATCTGTGCGGAAGGTAAATGAATTTGAGGGAACCTAATGCAAGGATCACACAAATGAAATGCTGAGATTGCGCTTCACTATTGAAGGTGCTGTCTCTCACATGAAACATTACACTGAGGGTCTGTACTCCCTGTTGTGGTGGCCCTCCATTTTAAGCAAGGCCTGGAGAGATAACCCCTGGTTGCCCGGTCAATATTCACCCCTCAAATCAACATCACAACATGTAGTCATTATCGCCTAACGGGTTATGGGATCTTGCTGGCTGCTGTGTGTTGTCTCAGAATTGGCAAAGGCCTCGCTGTTGTCACCATCTTTATGATGTTAGGTGTGATCTGGGATATCTTGGGTAAATGGCTTCCCCCCCCCCCCCCCCCCAGTCCTTCTTGTTGGTATGAGTCTACAGGGCTGGTACCATGGGGAAGGAGGCATACCCACAGGCAGAGGATCAGCTCAATCTTGATGAACAGTAAATACAGTCAGTTCTGCTATAACACGGCAGTCCCATCCTTGGGCAATCTCGGGTTATCGGAAAATCATGTAACAGAAGCACCATTTAAACTAAAGGGACCGGAAATGCATTATAACCAATACAAGCTTTAAAGGTTTGCGCTTTACAAACAGTGTCTCCAATTCAGTAATCATGTTAACAGCGAATTTGTGTTAACAAAATGCCCATTACTGCAGAACAACCTGTAGGCTTATGACATATCACTTAGTAGCTACTTACATTACATAGAACATAGAACATAGAACAATACAGCACAGAACAGGCTCTTCAGCCCTCGATGTTGTGCTGACCTGTGAACTATTCTCAGCTCGTCCCCCTACACTATCCCATCATCATCCATGTGCTTATCTAAGGATTACTTAGGAGTAAGTTCATATTCTAGTTTAGCTAGAGCAGCAAGAACTCTCGCTGAAGCACTTTACAGATTGGGGAACACATGGGGAATTGGTTATCTTCTTATGGGAACAGTCCATAAGATCCTGATGGACAGAGGTTATTGTGATAGCAGTTAACCCTTTCAGGTACTAACAGTCCTACACAACATTGCCCAATGTTACAATAGTGAGTATCTGCATTCCCTGATTTTCACTGATCTCTGAGGTCAGTGCACGGCAG
Organism: Chiloscyllium plagiosum; assembly: GCF_037043375.1. Taxonomy (NCBI): domain Eukaryota; kingdom Metazoa; phylum Chordata; class Chondrichthyes; order Orectolobiformes; family Hemiscylliidae; genus Chiloscyllium; species Chiloscyllium plagiosum. The sequence goes on from NW_028270172.1 coordinate 16,757,019, forward strand.
TAATTTTCACTTGTGCAAGTCAATGCACTGGTGCCAAACGATATGCACAGGACCTTCATACAGCCATGCAGCTTAGAGAGAACAGTGATAACTGCACTTTAGAAACACTTCATCACTTGCCAAGTGCTTAGGGATGTCTGCTGGTCATGAAAAGTGCTCTGCAAAAACACTTTTTTTTGGATAACTTTCTGTAAAGAAGGGAAGCAGCCTTTCTTGAGCCTGTTCACTTGGCAGTGTAAAATGTTGCTGGGAACTTCCCCACAGAGAACGATATTAGGGACTGAGTCACTCAGACTGCTGTGACACCTCCCTGCAGTTGATTATAGAGTTGGAAATAATCTTTAAATAATCCTAGCCACACTATACAAACATTACATACTATTACACAGTCACACAGTATTTACAGCACAGAAGCTGTTCATTGAGCTCAACAGCTCAGTGTTGGTGTTTATATATTGCATAAACCTTCTCCCACCCCTTTTCGTTTAATCCCATTATTATCTCCTTATCTTCCCTTATTCCTCGTGCATTTCTATATATAATGCTCTTAAGTGCTTCTTTTTAGTCACTAGTCCAAACTAGAATGTCCCACATTTTAACCATTCCTTGGTAAAGACATCTCTCCTGAATTACCCACTGGAGTATATAAATTATGCCATTTGGTCCCTAAACCCGCTCCACCATTCAAATCAATCTTGGCTGATGTGAATACCCCATAGATTGCTGTCTATTCTTGATCATCTTACACCCCCTTGTTTATCAAGAATCCAAATACCTCTATCTTAAAATTATTCAAAGACCATGTTCCAACCATTTTTCTTCCTGCTGTCTCAGGAAAGTAGCCATCATAATCAAAGACCCCTCCCACCCCGTTATACTCTCTTTCACCCTCTTCTGTTGAGCAGAAAATACATATAAACGGACCAACAAGTTCTTCCACGCTGTTATTAGACTTCTGAATGGACCCCTCAAATTTCAAATTTCCTGCCACTCTCACTCTTCTCTGCATTCATATCATTGTATCCTTCACTCTGTTCTGTTACCATAATGCATTTTGTTTGGTACCATCTGCCCATACTGCAGTCAAAACAAAACTTCTGACTGTACCTAGGTACATGTGACAATAATAAATCAAATCAAATCAAATCAACTACCTTTCAAGGAAGAGAGTTCCAAAGATGCAAAATGCTCTGTGAGAAAAATATTTTCCAGATCGCTGGCCGAAATGAGCAGCCCCTTATTTTTAAAGAGAGGTCCCCTAACTCTAGATTCTCCCACAAGAGGATCCATCCTTCCCACATGCACCCTGTCAAGACTCCTCAGGTTCCATCAAGTTACCTCCAATTGTTCTAAACTCCAGAGATCCAGGTCTGGCATGTTCAATCTTTCCTCAAAAGATCAACCTACCCATTCCAGGAATTAATCTGGTAAACCATCTCTGAACTATTTCTAATGGATTTACATACATTGCACAGAGATGGTTACGTAAGGAGACCGATACTGTGTAAGGATTCGAGATACGGTCTTCACAATGCTCAGTATGAATGAAGTATAACTTCCAACCCTTGTCCTCCCCAGTGATAACAATCTGCTTGATTTCAATAATTACATGCTGTGCCAGGTATACTCAGCGTTTGTGATGGAGGGATATGGGCTGGGTGCTGGCAGGTGGGACGAGATTGGGTTGGGATATCTGGTCAGCATGGACAGGTTGGACCGAAGGGTCTGTTTCCATGCTGTACATCTCTATGACTCTATGACTCTATGCACTAGGACACCCAGATTCCTCTGCGTTTGAGAGCTCTGCAATTTCTTACCTTTCAGATAATACGCTTCTTTATTTAGTTAAAAATCACACAACACCAGGTTATAGTCCAACAGGTTTAATTGGAAGAACACTAGCTTTCGGAGCGACGCTCCTTCATCAGGTGATGATAGTCACCTGATGAAGGAGCGTCGGTCCGAAAGCTAGTGCACTTCCAATTAAACCTGTTGGACTATAACCTGGTGTTGTGTGATTTTTAACTTTGTACACCCCAGTCCAACACCGGCATCTCCAAATCATGACTTCTTTATTTAGTCTACTTGCCAAAATGGACAATTTCACATTTTTCTGCATTTTAATCCTTTTGCCAGATCTATTTATGTAACCTATCTCTATCTCATTACAGCCTCCTTTTGTCTTCTTCACAACCTACATTCCTGCCAAACTTTACGTCATCAGTAAATTGAGCTACCATACCTTCAATCCCTTCATCCTCATCATTCATATAAACTGTAAAAAGCACTGATCCTTATGGCACATTGCTCATTACACTTGACAAGAAAATGATCTATTTATACCAAGCTTTCTACTTCCTGTTAGCCAGCCGATCTTATCTCCCTGAGAATATGTTATCTCCCCCCAGCACCACAAGTTTTTATTTTCCACGATAAACATTGATATGGCATTTTATCAAGTATCTTCTGGAAATCAAGGTGCAGCACATCCACCTTTATCAATGCACATGTTACTTTCCCAAAGAACTCCATTAACAAAATTTTCAGGAAACCATGTTGACTCTGCCTGATTACCTTGAACATTTCTAAGTACCCTGTCACAAAATCTTTAAGAATAGGTTCTAACATCTTCCCTATGACAGATCTTGAAGGACATGGTCTGTAGTTTATTATTTTCTGTCTCCCTCCTCTTTTTAGCAAGTTACATTTCCAATCTAATGGAACATTCCCTGAGTCTAAGAAATTTTCTATAATTAAAATTAAAGCATCAACTATCTCGCCAGTCATTTCTTTTCAGACCCAAGGATAAAGCTCATTAGCAGCCAATGACTTGTCAGTCTGCAGCTCCAAACCAATGTTCAGTAACTGTTCAATTCATCTTCAATCTTTTTATTTTCCATTAATAATTCCCTAGGCTCAATTTCTACAAAGCTGATGATCATTTTATTAGCTCTTTTTAATATATGTCTGCAGCAACTCTCACTATCTGAGGGATGGTGGTGGAGGGCTGCTTTTCAGACTGGAGATCTGTGACCAGCAGTGTGCCACAAGGATCGGTGCTGAGTCCACTGGTTTTGTCATCTATATAAATGATTTGGATGTGAAGATAACAGGAATAATCAGTAAGTTTGCAAATGACACCAAAGTTGGAGGTGTAGTGGACAGTGAAGAAGGTTACCTCAGATTACAACAGGATCTTAATCAGATGGGCCAATGGGCTGAGGAATGGCAGATGGAGTTTAATTTAGATAAATGGGAGGTGCTGCATTTTGGGAAAGCAAATCAGGGCAGGACTTATATATTTAGTAGTAAGGGTCTGGGAAGTATTGCTGATCATAGAGACCTTGGAGTGCAGGTTCATAGTCCCTTTAAAGTAAAGTCACAGGTAGACAGGGTGGTGAAGAAGGGGTTTGATATGCTTTCCTTTATTGGTCAGTGAACTGAGTATAGGAGTTGGGAAATCATGTTGCGGCTGTACAGGACATTGGTTAGGCCACTTTTGGAATACTGCATTCAATTCTGGTTTGTCTGTTATAGGAAGGATGTTATGAAACTTGAAAGGGTTCAGAAAAGACTTACAAGGATGTTGCCAGGGTTAGAGGGCTTGTGCTATAGTGATAGAATGAACAGGCTGGGGCTATTTTCCCTGGAGCGTTGGAGGTTGAGAGGTGACCTTATAGAAGTTTATAAAATCATGAAGCCCATAGATAGGGTGAAAAGCCAAGGTATTTTTCCCAGGTTAGCAGAGCCCAGACTGGAGGGCATAGGTTTAAGCTGAGAGGGGAAAGGTTTAAAAGGGATCTAAAGGGATCATTTTCATGCAGAGGGTGGTGCGTGTATGGAATGAGTTGCCAGTGAATGGTGAAGGCTGGTACAATTACACATTTAAAAGGTGTCTAGATGGGTATATGAATAGGAAGGTGGATATGGGCCAAATGCTAGTAAATGGGACAAGATTAACTCAGCATATCTGGGGTCCAAATGGACAAGTTGGACCGAAGGGTGTGTTTCGTGCTGTACAGCTCTATGACTCTATGTTAAAGACCCCAATCAAGACACCCCTCAGCTTTTCTTTTTGTTTAGAGAAAAACAGCCCTAACCTGTTCCAACATTCCTGATCATTCTTATATCCGATATCATTCTCTTAAATATTTTAGCTGCTTCTCCAATGTCTCTAACACATTTAATAAAATGCAGGTCGGAATTATGCACAGTATTCAAATTGTAGTCTGAGTAAGTTTCTACGTAAGTTTAGCATCACTTCTTTGATTCTATCCCTTTGGAAAGAAAGTTCCAATGATTTATTTGTTTTCCTTGAGGATTCATTACACTGTTGAAAGGGCTTTTATTTAATACATAGCCACAATATGCCCACTGCTGGGGTAGTGTGTCAGTGGCAGACAGGAAAGCATTTTGAGGTGCTTGCTCAAGGAAGCTGCCCAGCCACTCTGCATATTTAAGGTTTCAATCAGGGGCAAGTTAAAGGACATGTTGCCAGAGGCAGGGTGACCTATCACACGCAGAGGGCACCACCTCCATTGCGATAGTCAAGGTGGGAGAAGGGGAGATGTTAGCTCCATGTCTCACAGTCACTGTTTGCAAGAAATCAAATTACACGACCTCAACAAACTATTCAGAGGCAAAAAACAGGAACTACTGAAAAAGCTCAGCATGTCTCGCAGTTTCTGTGGAGAGAAATCAGAGTTAACATTTAGAGTTGAATAATCCTTCCTCAGACATCCCTGCTCCTGTACTCAACTCCTCTTGCTGTGAAGGCCAACATGCCATTAGCCTTCTTCACATTTATTAAGAAACTGCATGCTTACCTTCAGTGACTGGTGTATGAGGATATCCAGATCTTGCTGCACATTTCCCTCTCTCAATTTATAGCCATTCAGAAAATAATGTGCCTTCCTATTTTTACCAACAAAGTGGAAAACCTCAGTGCTGGGCCCTCTACTTTTTGACACTTATATAAATGATTTGGATCCGAGCATAAGAGGTACACTTAATAAGTTTGCAGATGACACCAAAATTGGAGGTGTAGTGGACAGCGAAGAGGGTTACCTCAGATTACAACAGGATCTTGATCAGATGGGCCAACGGGCTGAGAAGTGGCAGATGGAGTTTAATTCAGATAAATGTGAGGTGCTGCATTTTGGGAAAGCAAATCTTAGGAGGACTTATACACTAATGATAAGGTCCTAGGGAGTGTTGCTGAACAAAGAGACCTTGGAGTGCAGGTTCATAGCTCCTTGAAAGTGGAGTCGAAGGTAGATAGGATAGTGAAGAAGGCGTTTGGTATGCTTTCCTTTATTGGTCAGAGTATTGAGTACAGGAGTTGGGAGGTCATGTTGCAGCTGTGCAGGACATTAGGCCACTGTTGGAATATTGCAATTCTGGTCTCCTTCCTATCGGAAAGATGTTGTGAAACTTGAAAGGGTTCAGAAAAGATTTACAAGGACGTTGCCAGGGTTGGAGGATTTGGGCTATAGGGAGAGGCTGAACAGGCTGGGGCTGTTTTTCCTGGAGTGTCGGAGGCTGAGGGGTGACCTTATAGAGGTTTACAAAATTATGAGGGGCATGGATAGGATAAATAGGCAAAGTCTTTTCCCTGGGGTCGGGGAGTCCAGAACTAGAGGGCATAGGTTTAGGGTGAGAGGGGAAAGATATAAAAGAGACCTAAAAGGTAACTTTTTCACTTGGGGGTGGTACGTGTAAGGAATAAGCTGCCAGAAGATGTGGTGGAGGCTGGTACTTGGATGAGTATATGCATACGAAGGGTTTGGAGGGATATGGGCCGGGTGCTGGCAGGTGGGACTAGATTGGGTTGGGATGCTTGGTCGGCATGGATGGGTTGGACCGAAGGGTCTATTTCCACACTGTGCACCTCTATGACTCTATCATAACTAACTCACAGCTCATACCATTATAACTTCCTTTGTCCAGATTCAGGAGCCAAATGTCCAGCAGGCTACGTGATGGTTGAAGAAGGATGGTAGTGTTCCTCGTGGTGATGTTGTGTAATACTCATTTCTTCTCTTCTGTGTCACAGCATGTGTCCTGTACTGAGATGCACATTCACATATTGAAGGAAAGAATATACTTGATATTGTTATACCTCACTGGCATAATGCTCTGGAAATCAATTTATTCCTGGAGCTGTCGCAAAATTTAAGGGTTTCATCACAATTCCCCAGCCTTCGTATCATTTAGACCCAGACTGACAAAACATACACTCCAGGTTCCAAAGTTGCGTTGATGAATAATAAATAAATTCAAGCTAAATAATTTAAGTAATTATTAAGTCAAATAATTACAAACTGTTGACATATAATCCCACACATTAAAATTTTAACCCTCTTACACACACATACAGATAGACATGAACACAGACAGGAAAGAAAACATTTAATGTTATAGACAGATGAAGTAACTGGGAAGGCAGTTCCATGGTGCTGTGTTCCCATTGGTCACTACGATGAGCCTTTCAGATGGTCAGAACGTGCCTCTCCATGATCCGTCTTCTCCAGCTCTTTTCACGTGTTTACAGAGTGACTGTAAATCTCTGGCTTATCAGTTAAGAGCTATAGTTAACAGCAGCTGCTGAAGGGAAAATGAACTGGTCGCCTTCAGGCTTGAGATTTTTTTTGCAATAGGGATAGCTCCAACCCTGGTGGAGGGCTGAGTGTTACCTCAGTGTGGCAAGGGGTCAGCCCAGAGTAGAAAGGTAGCACTGGGCTGGCCACCCATAACATTGTAAACACCATGTTGCATGTCACTCTACCACACCACTGCTAGAAAAGATACTCATAAAACGCTCCCATCCCCTGCCACCCTATTAATTTTGTTTTTCCCTCTCTCTCTGTCTCTGTCTTTGCGGGTCCTGACCGATGTGTTGAGTGTTTTCGGTATTGACCATTTTGATTTGCTACATCTTGGTCAGTGTCTGTGCTCCTTTCAGCAGCTACAGCACTGGCCTGGGATGCCTTTCTCTGGCTTCCATCAGCCCAAGGTTCCATGCGGCATTTTCTTAGGCATCATGGTGAGTCAGGCCCAGGATTCCAAACTAGGGATCGGGTCCTTAAGCCCAGAGCCATGAAATGGACTAAGTGGACTTTGTCTTAAATTCTCTTTTTTCTTAATTTCCTTTTTAAATTATGTTATTGTGGGAGGACTGTTATTCTGAACTTATTATCTCTTAATTTTTCTAACTTTTTTTTCCTAAGAATTTGTACTCAAGAATTTGTATCTAGAATCTATACTATGATGGCACTGTAAGTCGCGACTTTTAGATTTTTCACTGTACTCATATGAATACATGTGACAATAAAACTCATTCAACAAAGCAGGAGGCACACAAACGGGTGAGAGAGACTTACAATGGCCACTGTCAATGTACTTGACTCAACAGTACTGAGACTGCATTGCACCGAAACAGAATTATTGTGCTACACATGCATTAGATGTGTTTGAAAACTAATTTACCAACAGTTCATTTGGCAGCCACATTGTTTTGTGTGGAATGAAGCCACACCACAGAAACATGCCACCCTCCTCGGTTTTGTGCTGAACTAGCTGACCTCAGTCTTGGCAATCTGTGTGAGTCATGAAGAGATTGGTAATCAGAGTGAAGTAGCCATTTGAACTTGAAGAAAAAGAGCAGTCAGAACCCATATGGAACCGTACCCCAGTATGAGGGGTCAGTGACTTCAGGAGAGCAGGAGAGGGAAAGATTAATCCTCCAAAGTAATGAACAAAGGAAATTATCCATCCCCTATGTAAATAAATATTGTTACAGGAAAATCCATTTATGAGCCATTTGTGAAAAGCAAAAAATGCTAGGATGAACAGTGAAATCTTCATAAAGTAGGGCTACATTAAGATCACAAAGTGTACTGTCCAACAGCCATACCCTGGGTTAAAGTTACACAGTGTTCTTAGGTCCTGAAAGATCTCCATTTTAACACCACCTGATCTGGAGATAGAATACACCAGCAAAAAACATCACTATGCTTTCTTTAACTGAAAGAGGCCTCAGATTTGTTAAATCCATTACCAGACATGGAACTCTATGCTACAAACTACGACGGTCCCGTACTTTTCAGCAAAGAGTCACCATAATCTCTATTGGATTGCACAGTTGAACTTAAGTATTCTGGGCTAGGGAAGTGAGAAAAAAGCGAATGTTTCTTTTTATTCATGTGGCCATCACTGATGAGATCAGTATTTTTGCCGATCCTTAGTTGCTCTACAGATGATGGGCTGCCTTCTTGTGATGCTGAAGTCCATGCCGTGTGGGGACACCCTCAGTGTAGTTGGGATGGGAGTGCAAGGATTTTAACCCAACGACAGTGAAAAAACAGCAATATAGTTCCAAGTCAGGATGGTTTCAATGGAACTTACAGGTAATGATGTTGCAATCTGTTGGCCTTGTTATTCTGGATGGTAGAGGTCACGAGTTTGGATGGTCCTGTCAAAGGAGGCTTGGTGAGTTTTTGCAAGGCATCTTGTAGACGGTACACACATTTGCCTCTGTGAGCCAGCGAGTAAGGAAATGTATGCTGATGGGAGTGGGTGGGGTTCCAATTGCCTTGGTCTGGAAAAAGTCAACCTTCTTGTGTGTGTACTCCTCTCATCCAAGCAAGTGAAGAGAATTCCAACACGCTCCTGACTGGAGGCAGGCCTTGTGAAGTCTTGCCCCTAATCTCTATTACTCAATAATGGTAAAGTGCGCAAGGATCAAATCAGGCCCCAGCTTGGGGCTTGTGTGGAGCCAATAATCAGTACTGAGTGATCCTGATACCGGGAATACCTTAGCTCAGTATGAACCTGTACCTTCAGAACAGGAGGGAGGAAAGCTGAAGTAAAATTCTCTGTTTCAAATTGGGAAAAAATGAAATGCGATTGGAGGATTCAGGTGGATGGGATTAACTTGCAACCATGACATTCATTTACAAAATCGAATCTTTTCCAGCATTGTGGCAAAACAGCTTAAATTTTATCGCACTAAAAATCTGAGCTGTGGAAAATGAAAACATAGGCTTCATTTCGTAAACATTTTGCGAGGACTGAACAAGCTGAGTCCAGAGCCAGATGGAACACTTCATAGCTCAACATTTTGCAGTCAGGAACCATACACTGAGGGACATGAATTCACAACTACAAGGAAAGGCTCAGTATGGTAGAAATTGTTACAGACCTGAAGGACACCATTCAGTCTTTGCCAGCTCTGAGCAAGAGCAACTCACCCAGTGCCACTACCCTGTCACTTCCCTGTAGTCCTGCAAAACATTTCCTCTTTGGGTAACAATTCAACTCCCTTCGGAAAGACTTTGAATTTGGCTCTACCACCTTCTCAGGCAAGGCATATCGGTCTCATTCACCTGAATTCTTAAGTAACATTTTATTTTCTCCTGGTCTGAAACCAAATTTAATGCAAGATTTCCTCCATCCTGTTCTGATGGGACAGCTTCACACTGAGCTATGATATCCCTGGTAGCTGAAAGAAATTTTCCCTCAAGTCTGAGTCCAGAGTAAGATGGAATACTTCATAGTTCAACATTTTGCAGTCATTGCTTCTTCTACCAATCAATTTGCAGATTTCTGCAGAGAAATGGCAGATGGCATTTAATCTGGATCAAATTCAGCTGTGAATTAGACAAGAAATGGCAGAGCCCTTAGGAGCATTGACACATAGAGAGATCTGAGTGTACAGGTCTACAGATTCCTGAAAGTGGCAATGCTGGTAGATAAGGTCAAGAAGGCATACAGCACACTTGTCTTCATCGACTGGAGCATCAAACATAAAAGTTGGCAAGTTATGTTACAGCTGTACGAAACTTTAGTTCAGCCACATTTGGAATATTGCATGTAGTTCTGGTTGCTGCACTCTTAGAAGGAGGTGGATGCTTCGGAGAGGATGCAGAGAAGGTTTACCAGGATGTTGCTTGGTCTGGAGCGTTTTAGTTATGAGGAAAGGTTTGATAAACTTGGATTGTTTTCACTAGAAAGGTGGAGGGTGAGGGGCGACCAAGATAGGATCTACAAAATTGTGTGAGGCATAGATAGGGTGGTTAGTCAAAGGCTTTTTCCCAGGGTGGAAAGGTGAACTACAAGAGGGCACAGGTTCACAGTGAGAGGGGGAAGGTTTGGGGAAAATGTTTTACCCAGAGGGTGGTGGGTGCCCTTGGACACACTGTGAGTGGAGGTGGTGGAAGCAGGCACGTTAACAACATTTAAGTAGTATCTTGATTGACACATGAATGGGAGGTGAACAGGGGGATAGAAACCATGCATGGGCAATAAGTACTGGGTCTAAATAAGGATGAGTTATCAGCACAGGCTTGGTGGGCCAACGGGCCTGTTCCTGTGCTGTGCTGTATTGAATTGTATTTTATAATTGTATTGTAGTTTACTTTGATTTCTTTCAATTCTTGGGCTCCCACCAAAAGGAAAAGTTCCTCATCATTTCCTGTCAGAATTCCTCATGGTTTTAATTGCCTTGATTAAATCCCACCTCACTCTTCTCTTCTCCAGTCCCAGCTTCTTCAATCTAGCGACATAACCTCCTCCCTGGAACTATTCTCATCAATCTTTTTTGCACCCTTGCTTAATGCCTTCATGTCCTTCCTAAAGTGTTATGTTTGAATATGTGTGTTTCATAACCACTGAACATTTGAAAGCAAGTTACAATTGTTGAAACACTGCAGACGTGCAGTCACTATTGTAATGTAGGAAACAGCAGCCAATTTGAGGACAACAAACTGTACAGATTGCAATGTGATAATGACCAGCTTTCTGTGGATATTGATTGGAGGTTGTGCATTGACTAAGGGATAACTCCTCTGTATTTCATTGAAATAGTGCCATGAGATCTTTAAAATCCATTGGAGAGAACAGATGGGGTCCTCAGTTTAACATCTCATCCAACAATACACTGCAGCACACAACTGGAGAGTTAGCTTTGATTGTGATCTCATACCCTGGAGATTTTAACAAAGAATCCTCTGCTGTAGGTGCGCTACCAACTAAGCCAGAGCTGACACAGTAAAGAGGCTATATAAATGTTTTATATATATATATATATATATATATATACGTTTTTTTAAAAAAGTTTTTATTTATTACTTCCACTCTCTTCCTTTCATCCCCAGGCACACTGTAAGCAGGAGGCATACTATCATCTGAAGAAGCTTATATTGAGGAATTGGGCCTACATCATATACAATTTGCTGACAACGTACATTGGAACTATATAGGGTTCAGAATTTGCTTGCTCTGATTTTCAGAATTGAGGGTCAAGTATTGCTGTACAGTACCCATTGCGTTTCCTCGAGTGTATTGCTGCACCACGCATCTGTCTCACCGCCTGTTACATTATTCCTCTGATCTCAGTGCTGCCCCTGCACACAGCAAGGTGGCCTGGAAGCATTGCTTGCTGGTCACATAAGTCAGCCAGCTTCCTCATTTTAAAGGCTGTCCACATATTAAAAGGATTGTGCACACCATTGAGATGAGAGTGTGAGGCTTAAGCAGTGCTAAATGTGTAAAATGGAGGCAAGGGATAGGATAGTTGGATAGGATCCGAGACCTTATTAATAGAAGGAGGCGATGGATGAGGTCTAGTCAATGAGTAGTTGCTATGGCTGCTAGTGCAGTTCACAGAATCACAGGATTACGATGGCACAGAGAGAGACCATTCAGCCCATCCTGCCTGCACTGGTTCTATTCCCTAGTGCCAATCTTCAACCTGTTCCTCAAACACATCACATCACATCTGTGTAAATAATCATCCGATGCCCTCTCAAACTGAGCAGGTGGTAAAGCATGGCATTTGAAGATGGACTCATTGATCTTGACCACGTTTGCAGCAATTGATCCAGGTCTTCAGGCTTTGATTCTTATCATTAGCCTCCACAAAACTAACTGCTCCCACTGCCTTTTGACTGTGTGACGAGGGAATCTCCATCCCCCTTTATCTCCAGGCCTTAAGCAGTGTTGTCCAGCTTTACCTAGCACTAACCTCTCACAATCGTGACTCCCTGAAGCTGCATCCAACCAATGAACACTGAGATTGCTGGTGGCTGGAAACTGGGCATGTGCAAATGGGAAATAGCATAAAGTTGGCATGTTGCCCGCAATCCACAACCACTGGGCGTGGGCTGGTCGAGTGTCACTATTCTTGTACCCACTACGTGATTTAGCCACCCTTTGTAAAATGTTGCACCGTTTACATGGATCAAAGGGAGGTATTGTCCTTGTAAATTGTAAGTTTCTTTTGGAGTCGGGGTGGGTTTACAGTGGAGGCACACTGGCAGACTTGACGGAAGGGGAATGTGGGACGCCATCTAGCAGAACCAATGAAAACATGCAAACAACAAGTCGCTTCCATTCCAATCCATTGTGTTAGAACTTTGTTACAACACGAAACCGCCTTGTTTCATTTTCCTGCTTGTTGCTATGGTGAATGCTTTCATGCAAATAAGTACAAAAATTGATAGATGTGCCTTATGGGAGGAGATCCAATCAGCATATGTCCTCAGTGTGGCTTTTAACATTTAGAATAAAGGCATTAGTCAAAAAAAAAATGCCTAGGAAGTTTGGGGAAAATGCTGTATTGTTTGGAAGAGACATGAAATTAGTTGCTTTCTGTACATGAGTAGGAAGTCCTGTATTTACAGAATAACAGACCTGGGACTGAACTGCATGGCTGCACACAAAAGTTTAAAGCTGTACATTTGGCAAAGGAAATGACAAATCTAGAGTCAAGAATTTGGATGCAAATCTTTGATGCTGTTTCAAAGGCACTTGGAGTTCTGATTTTTTTTTCGAGCAATGATTTACCTTTAAGCCCCAGGCATCTGTATTATATGAAATATGATCAACAGGGTCAGCAAAAAAACTCAGCGGGTAAATAGTCTACGTGGTAAAGTAGTGGGAAATACAGCCAAGGTTCCGAATGCAATCCTTGAAAATGGTCATGAACATGGTGAGGACTGCCCTAATTAGTTTCAACATCTTTTTATCTTGGCTGGTCAAAGAAATGACCAAAAGTTCTCACTCAAGTGAGTCCAATTGGAAAACTGGGAGAGGACAAGACCAGGTTAGATTCTCTACAGTATGGGGACAGGCCCTTCGGCCCAACAAGTCCACACCAACCCTCCGAAGAGTAACCCACCCAGACTCATTCCTGTACATTTACCCCTGACTAACATACCTAACACTATGGACAATTTAGCACTGCCAATTCACCTGGCCTGCACATCTTTGGATTGTGGGAGGAAACTGGAGCACCCAGAAGAAACCCATGCAGGCATGGGGAGAAAGTGCAAACTCCACACAAATAGTCGCCCAAGGTGGGCATTGAACCTGAACCCCTGGCGCTGTGAGGCAGCAGTGCTAACCACTGAGTCACCGTGCTGCCCCACTAGATCAGGCACCGTCACTGTTTAGAGTTGAATATTCTCCTCTTAGGTTTCCGTGTGAATCACGTCCATTCAGCATCAGCGGGCTATCAGAAGATGTGGAAATATGGGGTACAGTAGCATAGTAATTATATTACTGGACTGGTAATCCAGAAAATCAAAGAATGATCAGGAATTCAAAGCCAAACACCAGAATCACTGAGGAAATCCAGTTCAATTAATGAAATCAATCCAGAATTTAAAAGGAAACAGCTTTGGTAATGGTGATCATGAAGATATCAGATTGTGGTATAAAAATCCACCTGATTCACCAATGACTGAGAGGGGAAGCAAATCTGCCAGCCTCACCCTTTCTGTCCAATATGACAGGCCCACAGCAAGATATTAGTTTTCTAACTCTCAACTACACTCTAAAACAGCTTAGTAAACTGCTCATATTACACTCAGAAAGATGGCTAACAACATCTTCTCAAGGACTGTCAGAGATGCCCTATAAATAATCATAGGAGGATAAATATCCCATTCTGAGTTATGAACTTCAGGAAAAAAGACATATATTGAATTTTACTGAACTTGAGTGAAGCTACATATGCTCGGGGTGAAAGCACAAAGATCGTAGTGTAGTTTTAATTGGCTTGAGCTTCAAAAATGTTAAGTTGCAAGCTTACTGCTATCAGAGTGGGACCAAATTCAGCAACTATTGTTGAAAGGGTCTGTTTTCACAAAGCCTCCATGTCACTAGCTTTTTGGAGTTGAATCTGAATACACTCCTTCCTGAGTGTTCACTATGATTGGTAGCAGGTAAAATCCCTGGGAGGTGGCCACTCTTAAGGAGCTATTGTTTTCACTTCCAGGCAGCTGGACACTTCTCTACGGGAAACTGGGGCCAGCAGTTGGAGTGAGCATATGTAGCCGGAACTGGCCCTTTTGATGAAAGGAAGTATGATGGTGATACAGAAAGAATTGCAGCAGACAGGACAATCACTCACAGTCATATGTGGAATTGTGGGAAATCATGGACTGCAGTGCAACGTGCAGGAAGTGTGGCTGGAGTCAGCACGGTCTTTACAGGATTTGAAAAGTAACCCATTCCCTGGAGAAATGCTGAGGCAAGTCCCAGTTTATGAATTTGAATAATATTTATGGTTATAATTGATGTACCATGAGGATTGACCTCCAAACATACAGCAACACCTGAATGAATGAATGAATGATGTTTTATTGTCATTTGTACTTTACAATGAACAACACAATAAAATACGGTGAAAAACATCAACTTCCCCCCGCCAAACCGCTGCTGTTTTGAATATTTTAAGAATAAAAAGATAAAGCTGAAATAAAGTCCATCTTCACTCCACCATTTCCGCCATAAGTCCTGAGGTGGCTGACCAATGACACCTGCACTACCGCCCTCTGCTGCCTGCACTGGACCCATCAACATCGGAGTCGCCACTCTTCAGGTGCCATCTCTTCACTGATGGTCCTGAATTGCTGACAGGCCATTGATGCTGGGTCTCGTGATGGACCCACACACAGACCACAACCAGGAGCCCCTGACCCCATTGCCATTGCCAGCTTGCCAATTTCCAGGAGACCTGGGCTTCGGGCCTACTACAAACAGGAGCTGCTGCCACCCCTCACTGATAACCAGATGACCCTGGTTCAGGGTCTACCACACTGTGAGCTGGTACCCCATCTCACCGAGAATCAGGAGTCCCAGCTCAAGATCTACCACAACCGGGAGCAGCCACCACCACCTCACCAAGAACTGAGAGTCCCTGCTCCAGGCCTACCAGAACAGGAAGCTGCTGCACTACCTCACCGATAACCAGGAGACCTGGGCTTCGGGCCTACTACAACCAGGAGCTGCCACACCCCCTCACTGATAACCAGATCACCCCATCTCCGGGCCTACTACAAACAATGGGGGTTTTCTATTCATTCATAGGATGTAGACTTCACTGATTGGACCAGCACTTATTGCCCAGAGGGCAGCTAGGAGTTAAGGATGGCAGTTTCCTTTCCTAAAGGATATCTCAGTGAATCAGATGGGGTTTTCCTGACAATCGGCAATGGTCATTGTGAAACTCTTATTTCCAGATTATTATTGAATTCAAATTCCACCATCTGCCATGGTGAGATTTGAACCCAGGTCCTCAGAAAATTACTGTTGTCTCTGGATTAATAATCTCACAAAAATACCATTAGGCCATTGTCTACCAGGTAATTTAAGGGCTGGGGCTCTTAAATAGTCCTTCACTGGTCATTTAAGGGCCTCAGATTTGTAGTGGGGATGGTTGACTATGAGTCGAAAAGTATGGTGCTGGAAAAGCACAGGCAGTCAGGCAGCGTCTGAGGAGCAGGAGAATTGATGTTTTGGGCATACACCCTTCATCAGAAATGTGAGGTAGGGAAAGGGGGTTGAGAGATAAATAGAAGGGTGGGGGTGGGGAGAGGAAGGTAGCTGGGAAGGCAATAGGTAGATACACTTGGAAGGTGATAGTGATAGGTTGGAGTGGAGTGAAGCAGAAAGGTGGGAAGGGAGATGCACAGGCAGGACAGTTCAAGGGGGTGATGCTGAGTTGGAGGGTTGGATCTGGGATGAGGTGGGGAAAAGGGAGATGAGGAATCTGGTGAAGTCGGCGTTAATGCCGTGTGGTTGCAGGGTCCCAAGGCAGAAGATGAGGCGTTCTTCCTCTAGGCACGGGTGGGTTGGATTTGGTGGTAGAGGAGGCCCAGGACTTGCATGTCCTTGGCAGAGTGGGGGGTTTGGGTTTTGAAGTGATCTGCCACAGGGCGATGGAGTTGTTTAGTGCATCTGTCCCAGAGATATTCTCTGAGGCATTCCACGAGTTGGCATTCTTTCTTCCTGTTGCAGAGGAGATCACATAAAGAACAATGGACACAGTAGATGAGATGTTTGCATGTGCAGGAAAATCTCTGCTGGATGTGGAAGGATCGTTTGGGGCCTTGGATGAAGGTGAGAGAGGAAATGTGGGTGCAGGTTTTACACCTCTTGCGGTGGCAAGGGAAGGTGCCGGGAGTGGAGGGTGTGTTGGTGGGGGACATGGACCTAACAAGGGAGTCACGGAGGGAATGGTCTCTGCGGAATGCTGATAGGGTTGGGGAGGGAAATATATCTCTAGTGGTGGGGTCAGTTTGTATATGGCAGAAATGGTGGAGGATAATGCGTTATACCCAGAGATTACTGGGCTGGAAAGTGAGGACTGGAGGGGAGGGTTCTATCCTTGTTGCAGTTGAAGGGTGGGGTTCAAGGGTGGAGGTGCAGGAAGTGGAGATATGCTGGAGGACATTGTTGACCACATGGGAGGAGAAATTGAGGTCCTTGAGGCTATCTGGGATGTCCTGGAGTGTAATTGCTCCTCCTGGGAGCAGATATGGTGGAGGTGAAATAATTGGGAATAAGGGATAGTGTTTTTACAGGAGGTGGGGTGGGAAGAAGTGTAGCCCAGGTAGCTGTGGGAGTTGATGGATTTGAAGTAGATGTCCGTGTTGAGTCGATCGCCAGAGATGAACTACTCCTTTAAATTCTCTCACATCCTTCAGACCAAAGGGGTCAAATGGGCACTCAAATGGGCCTCAGCCTTGCCTGCCTCTTTGTTAGGTGTGTGGTGCAGTCCATCTTCCATAGTTACACCAGCATCATTTCCCACCATTTCCTCCGCTATATTGATAACAGTATTGGCGCCACCTCATGCTTCCACGAGGAGGTTGAACAGCTCATCAACTTCATGAATACCTTCCAACCTGACCTCAAGTTCACCTGGACCATCTCAGACACCTTCCTCCCCTTCCCGGACCTCTCCAACTCCATCTTCAGCAACCAACTCAACACGGACATCTACCACAAACCCACCGACTCCCACAGAAGAAGAAGAACAAAAAACAATTACAGCCCAAGAACAGGCCCTTCGGCCCTCCAAGCCTGAGCTGATCCAAATCTGCTGTCTAAACCTGTCGCCCAATTCCTTAGCATCTGTATCCCTCTGCTTCCTCAATGCACCTACTCATGCATCTGTCCAGACGCACCTTAAATGCATCTACTGTACCTGCCTCTACCACCTCTACTGGCAAAGCGTTCCAGATGCCTACCACTCTCTGTGTAAAGTACTTGCCACGTGTATCCCTCTTAAACTTTTCACCTCTCACCTTGAAAACATGACCTCTCGTTATTGAATCCTTCACCTTGGGAAAAAGCTTATTTCTATCTACCCTGTCTATACCCTTCATGATTTTGTCAACCTCAATCAGGTCCCCCCTCAATCTCCTTTTTTTGAATGAAAACAAACCTAACCTACTCAACCTCTCTTCATAGCTAGCACCTTCCATACCAGGCAACATCCTCGTAAACCTTCTCTGCACCCTCTCCAAAGAGTCCCTATCCTTTTGGTAATGTGGCGACCAGAACTGTATACAATATTCTAAATGCAGCTGAAACAAAGTCTTGTACAATTTTAACATGACCTGCCAGCTCTTATACTCAATACCCACTCAATTGATATTTGAGTGGGTGTGTTCGAGACCCCAGGCCTCCCTCCCATCCTCCTCCTCTAATCTAATTTTAAAGTCCACAGGTAAGCTACTCAGTGTTCTTGTTTTCAGAGACGAGGTGTAGAGTAATGGCAGCGCAGGAGTGGAATGTTCCTCCTGCCGGATGTTTGAGGTAGGGGTGACCACCGATACTCCTGCCGACTTCATCTGCAGGAAATGCAGTCAGATTCTGCTCCTCACAGAACGAGTTAGGGAACGGGAACTGGAGTTGGATGAACTGAGGATTATTCGAGAGGCTGAGAGGGTGATAGATAGAAGCTACAGGGACATAGCTACGCCAGAGAACAGAGGTAGCTGGGTAACAGTTAGAGGTGGGAAGGGGAGGAAGCAGGCAGTGCAGGGATCCCCTGTGGCCGTTCCCCTAAACAATAAGTATACCGCTTTTGATACTGTTGGGGTAGCAGGGGTAAGCTGCAGAGACCGGGTCTGTGGCGCGAGGTCTGACTCTGAGACTCAGAAGGGAAAGGGGGAGAGGAGGAGAGCGCTAGTTATAGGAGACTCTCTAGTTAGAGGGACGGACAGGCGGTTCTGTGGACATGGGCGAGACTCTCGGATGGTTTGTTGCCTCCCGGGTGCCAGGGTCCGAGACGTCTCAGACCGTGTCTTCAGAATCCTTAAGGGGGAGGGTGTGCAGCCAGAAGTCGTGGTGCACGTTGGCACCAATGACATAGGTAGGAAGAGGGATGGGGAGATCATTCAAGAGCTCAAGGAGTTAGGCTGGAAGCTAAAAGCTAGGACAGACAGAGTCGTCATCTCTGGGTTGTTGCCAGTGCCACGTGACAGTGAGGCAAGGAATAGGGAGAGAGTGCAGTTGAACACGTGGCTGCAAGGATGGTGTAGGAGGGAGGGCTTCAGGTATTTGGACAATTGGACTGCATTCTGGGGAAGGTGGGACCTGTACAAGCAGGACGGGTTGCACCTGAACCAGAAGGGCACCAATATCCTGGGGGGGTAGGTTTGCTAGCACTCTTTGGGGGAGTTTAAACTAATTTGGCAGGGGGATGGGATCCGGACTTGTAGTCCAGCAAGTAGGCTAGCTGTTTGTCAGGATGTCCAAGAATGTAGGGAGGCTGTGAAGAAGGTAGCACAGACAGGGAATACTTGCGGACACAGAGATGGGTTCAAGTGCATATACTTCAAAGCAAGGAGTATCAGAAATAAGGTGGGTGAACTTAAGGCGTGGATCGGTACCTGGGACTACGATGTTGTGGCCATCACGGAAACGTGGATAGAAGAGGGACAGAAATGGTTGTTGGAGGTTCCTGGTTACAGATGTTTCAGTAAGATTAGGGAGGGTGGTAAAAAAGGAGGGGGGGGTGGCATTGCTAATTAGAAATGGTATAACGGCTGCAGAAAGGCAGTTCTTGGGGAATCTGCCTTTGGAGGTAGTATGGGCTGAAGTCAGAAATAGGAAAGGTGCAGTCACCTTGTTGGGTGTTTACTATAGGCCCCCCAATAGCAGCAGAGATGTGGAGAAACAGATTGGGAAACAGATTTTGGAAAGGTGCAGAAGCCACAGGGTAGTAGTCATGGGCGATTTCAACTTCCCAAATATTGATTGGAAGCTCTTTAGATCAAGTAGATTGCATGGGGCGGTGTTTGCGCAGTGTGTCCAGGAAGCTTTTCCAACTCAGTATGTAGATTGTCCGACCAGAGGGAGGCCATATTGGATTTGGTACTCTGTAATGAACCGGGACAAGTGATGGGCTTGTTAGTGGGTGAACATTTTGGTGATGGTGACCACAATTCTGTAACTTTCACCTTGGTTATGGAGAGAGATAGGTGCGTGCAACAGGGTAGGTTTTACAATTGGGGGGAAGGGTAATTACGATGCTGTAAGACAGGATCTGAGGAGCATAAGTTGGGAGCATAGGCTGTCAGGGAAGGATGTCGTGGAAATGTGGAATTTTTTCAAGGAAGAGATACGACGTGTCCTTGATATGTATGTACCTGTCAGGCAGGAAAGAAATGGTCGTGTGAGGGAACCTTGGTTGACGAGGGAGGTTGAATGTCTTGTAAAGAAGAAGAAGGAGGCTTACATCAGGTTGAGGAAACAGGGTTCAGACAGAGCAATGGAGGGATACAGGATAGCCAGAAGGGACCTGAAGAAAGGGATTAGGAGAGCTAAGAGAGGGCATAAAAAATCTTTGGCGCATAGGATCAAGGATAACCCAAAGGCATTTTATGCGTATGTGAGAAACATGAGAATGACGAGAACGAGGGTAGGTCCGATCAAGGACAGTAGTGGGAGACTGTGTATTGAGTCGGAAGAGATAGGAGAGGTCTTGAATGAGTACTTTTCTTCAGTATTTACGAACGAGAGGGACCGTATTGTTGAAGAGGAGAGTGTGAAACGGACTGGTAAGCTAGAGGAGATACTTGTTAGGAAGGAAGATGTGTTGGACATTTTGAACAACTTGAGGATAGACAAGTCCCCCGGGCCTGATGGGATATATCCTAGGATTATGTGGGAAGCAAGAGAGGAAATTGCAGTACCGTTGGCAATGATCTTTTCGTCTTCACTGTCAACGGGGGTGGTACCAGGG
This sequence comes from Chiloscyllium plagiosum, assembly GCF_037043375.1. Lineage (NCBI taxonomy): Eukaryota > Metazoa > Chordata > Chondrichthyes > Orectolobiformes > Hemiscylliidae > Chiloscyllium > Chiloscyllium plagiosum. The sequence continues at coordinate 16,777,564 of NW_028270172.1, forward strand.
GACTGGAGAGTGGCGAATGTTGTGCCCCTGTTCAAAAAAGGGAATAGGGATAACCCCGGGAATTACAGGCCAGTTAGTCTTACTTCGGTGGTAGGCAAAGTAATGGAAAGGGTACTGAGGAATAGGATTTATGAGTATCTGGAAAGACACTGCTTGATTAGGGACAGCAAGCACGGATTTGTGAAGGGTAGGTCTTGCCTTACAAGTCTTATTGAATTCTTTGAGGGGGTGACCAAGCATGTGGATGAGGGTAGAGCAGTGGATGTAGTATACATGGATTTTAGTAAGGCATTTGATAAGGTTCCCCATGGTAGACTTATGCGGAAAGTCAGGAGGCATGGGATAGAGGGAAATTTGGCCAATTGGATAGAAAACTGGCTAACCAGTCGAAGTCAGAGAGTGGTGGTAGATGGCAAATATTCAGCCTGGAGCCCAGTTACAAATGGAGTTCCACAGGGATCAGTTCTGGGTCCTCTGCTGTTTGTAATTTTTATTAATGACTTGGATGAGGGAATCGAAGGGTGGGTCAGTAAATTTGCAGATGATACGAAGGTTGGTGGAGTTGTGGATAGTGAGGAGGGCTGTTGTCGGTTGCAAAGAGACTTAGATATGATGCAGAGCTGGGCTGAGGAGTGGCAGATGGAGTTCAACCCTGCCAAGTGTGAGGTTGTCCATTTTGGAAAGACAAATAAGAATGCGGAATACAGGGTTAACGGTAGGGTTCTTAGTGAGGTGGAGGAACAGAGGGATCTTGGGGTCTATGTTCATAGATCTTTGAAAGTTGCCATTCAGGTGGATAGAGCTTGTAAGAAGGCCTATGGTGTATTAGCGTTCATTAGCAGAGGGATTGAATTCAAGAGTCGTGAAGTGATGTTGCAACTATATAGGACTTTGGTTAGGCCACATTTGGAGTACTGTGTGCAGTTCTGGTCGCCTCACTTTAGGAAAGATGTGGAAGCTTTGGAGAGGGTGCAGAGAAGATTTACCAGGATGTTGCCTGGAATGGAGAATAGGTCGTACGAGGATAGGTTGAGAGTGCTAGGCCTTTTCTTGTTGGAACGGCGAAGGATGAGGGGTGACTTGATAGAGGTTTATAAGATGATCAGAGGAATAGATAGAGTAGACAGTCAGAAACTTTTTCCCCGGGTGCAACAGAGTGTTACAAGGGGACATAAATTTAAGGTGAAGGGTGGAAGGTATAGGGGAGATGTCAGGGGTTCTTTACCCAGAGAGTGGTGGGGGCATGGAATGCGCTGCCTGTGGGAGTGGTAGAGTCAGAATCTTTGGTGACCTTTAAGCGGCAATTGGATAGGTACATGGATGGGTGCTTAAGCTAGGACAAATGTTCGGCACAACATCGTGGGCCGAAGGGCCTGTTCTGTGCTGTATTGTTCTATGTTCTATGTTCTATGTACCCCACCCGATGAAGGCAAACATACCATATGCCTTCTTTACCACTCTATCCACCTGTGCAGGGACCTTCAAGATACAATGGACCTGAACTCCCAGATCTCTCTGCTCATCAACTTTTCCCAAGGCTCTTTCTTTTACAGTTTAATTCGCTCTAGAATTAGACTTGCCTAAATGCATCACCTCACATTTGTCTGGATTGAACTCCATCTACCACTTTTCTGCCCAACTCTCCAGTGTATCTATATTCTCCTGTATTCTCTGATAGTCCCTTATGCTTTCTGCAACTTCACCAATCTTCGTGTCATCTGCAATCTTTCTGATCATACCAACAGTGCCCTCTTCCAGATCATTTACGTATATCACAAATAACAGTAGCCCCAGCACTGACCCCTGTGGAACACCACTGGTCACCTTTCTCCGTTTCGAGAAACTCCCTTCAACTACTACTCTCTGTCTCCTGTTGCTCAACCAGTTCTTTATCCACCTAGCTCGAACACCATGCACACCATGTGACTTCACTTTCTCTATTAGTTTACCATGGAGAACCTTGTCAAATACCTTACTAAAGTCCACATATATGACATTAACAGCCCTTCCTTCATCCATCAACTTAGTCACTTCCTCAAAGAACTCTACCTGGACAACACCTCCTCCCACCCCACCTCCTGTAAAAGCACTATCCCTTAATCCCAATTCCTCCGCCTCTGCCGTATCTGTTCCCAGGAGGTGCAATTCTACTCCAGGTCACCCCAGATGGCCCCCTAGCTCAAGGACCGCAACTTCCCCTCGACATGATCAACAATGCCCTCCAGCGCATCTCCTCCACTTCCTGCACCTCCACCCTTGAACCCCACCCCTCCAACCACAAAGATAGAACCCCCACCCCCCGTCCTCACTTCCACCCCTCTAATCTCCGGATACAGCGCATTATCCTCTGCCAATTCCACCACCTACAGTCAGACCCCACCAGCAGAGGTATATTTCCCTTCTTATCCCTATCAGCATTCTGCAGAGACCCTTCCCTTCACAACTCCCTCATTAAGGCTACGCCCCAAACCCCTCCTCCCCACAACCATCACACCTTCCACTCTCGGCACCTTCACTTGCCACTGCAAGAGGTGTAAAGTCTACACTCACACCTCCCTCCTCATCTCCGTCCAAGACCCCAAATAATCCTTCCAGATCTGGCAGATCCTGCACATCCAAACATCTCATCAACTGTGTCCGTTGTTCTCAATGTGGTCCCCCCTACACTGGGGACACACAGGATGCCAACTCACGGAATGTTTCAGGGAACACCTCTGGGACACGCACCAAACAACCTCACTGCCCTGTGGCTGACCACTTCAACTCCCCCTCCCACTCCACCAAGGGCATGGAGGTCCTGGGCCTTCTCCACTACCAAATTGTAGCCACCCTGACACCTGGAGGAAGAACGCCTCATCTTCCACCTTGGAACCCTCCAACCACATGGGATCAATGTTGATTTCACCAGTTTCCTCATCTCCCCTTTCCCCATCTCATCTCAGATCCAACCCTCTAACACAGCATCACCCTCATGAACTGTCCTACCTGTCCATCTTCCTTCCCACCTATCCGTTACACCCTCCTCTCCGACCTATCACCTTCATCCCCCACCTGCATCTACCTATTGTCTTCCCAGCTACCTTCGCCCCCAGCCCAACCCCCATCCTCCTATTGATCTCTCAGCCGTCTTCGCCGCTCCCCACCCCATTCCCCACATCCCACATTCCTGATGAAAGGCTAATGTCCAAAATGTCGACTCTCCTGCTCCTTGGCTGCTGCCTAACCTGCTGTGTTTTTCCAGTACCACACTTATTCACTCCGATCTCCAGCGTCGGTGGTCCTCACTTTTTCCATGGTTGACTTCTTGCTCATAACTTCATTCTGATAGAGATGAGAAGGAGGCTGCATTTACAGATATTTCCACCTCACCTCAATAAGTGCTCTTTGCACTTCCAATCTTGTCACGTCAGTGAGTAAAAGATTCTGCCCCACGTATCTTGGAAACCCGACGAGTTTGCAGATATTTGAATGTTCCATAAATAAACTGTTTCGTTTTAGACTAAATCTGCCTTGCTTTGAGATAAAGAGGAGGCACAACAACCCAGTGCACTCGCAACATTCTGACTTTAATAGCATCTGTCTGGATATTATTTGGATTCTCTGGATTTGAGCATTAATGTTTTACTGTCATCATTGATTCGTACCTTGAAATTACAGGGCTCTTTAAGTAACAATATTTGGTGACTTATGTAGACAAGTATTGGTACATTTTATGACATGTTTGAAACTATTTCCAGACAAAACCTATAACCTGCAAGGCGGGCCACACAAACTCAGAGAAAATGAACCATTTGATGCTGCATGAAAGTTCTCAGAAACACCTCATAATACCAGGCATCTTTGAAGTGCAATCACTTTTTCCCACAGCAAAGTTCCAAATGCAACAATAGACGAATGCCTGGTTTCTCTGGCTTTGGTAGAATTGGTCAGGACATTGAATGAATTTCCTGTTCTTCTATAAATAGTACGATGGCTACGCAACCCATTAAACTGCCAGGAGCAGTTGTTTCAACTGCGTGAAGTGTGCTTTTCAGTAGACAAATGGTCACACTTTGCATCATTTTGGGAAAAATCCGATTTTCCTCCACATTCCTGATTCCACGCCATTTTCCTTTGCAATTTTTCCAGTTGTGAATGCCTAGTGTGCAAAATACATTCCCCCGCCTCCCCCCCCAACTGAATTGGTGTATTTTATATTGAGGATGGAAACTGCATTCCTCCCATGCGCTATTTACATTTGGTGGTAGGGGGTTTTGGAAGGCCGGTAAAAATTTGGCATATCTAGGAGTCCATGAAGGAAATGTGAAATCTATTAGATTAGATTAGATTAGATTAGATTACTTACAGTGTGGAAACAGGCCCTTCGGCCCAACAAGTCCACACCGACCCGCCGAAGCGCAACCCACCCATACTCATACATCTACCCCTTACCTAACACTACAGGCAATTTAGCATGGCCAATTCATCTGACCTGCACATCTTTGGACTGTGGGAGGAAACCGGAGCACCCGGAGGAAACCCACGCAGACACGGGGAGAATGTGCAAACTCCACACAGTCAGTCGCCTGAGGCGGGAATTGAACCCGGGTCTCTGGCGCTGTGAGGCAGCAGTGCTAACCACTGTGCCACCGTGCCGCCCACAAATCTGTGGAGGAGTTTTGAATATTCTGAAAGGTAAGTGCAAATTCTTTCATAGCTACAGATTTCCCTATTAGATACTCTATTGCAATGATAATGTGTTTTAATGCAGTGATTTATGTCAGAGATCTGCCCTTTAAAATATACAACCTACACATTAGGCAGCCTTGTGTATTTGTTTACATGTCTGATAATGACTTTTTCTAATTAGACAAATAGAATGAATAATGTTCAAAATGTCCTGTCAGCCAGTGTAGTCATAATTGCTACTATGATTTAGATGGTTTGGGTGGATAAGGGAACATTATGCTTGAAAATAATTCAATAATTTTGCAGAAGTATAACCAGCCTTATAATGACTGACAAAGGTTCTGGTTTGAAATTCAAATTGTTACCTTCTGTTCTGTCCATCTCAGTGAGTAACTGAGGCAATTATAATGCTGGGCTGTGCTTCAAGGTCGAATGCATTTCATTCATTCATCTAAGAATAGCTAACAGTTTCAAGAAATTGGATTAACAGATTGCCACCTTGTACTGATTGCTGGTTTATTGACACCAGCTAATAAGATTATAAGAATTTTTTTTCCAAGTGTTATGAAGGTGTAGAAGTGTACTGTATCTTTAAGAAAGTTAAAAGCTAGCAGAACTACCTGACAGCACCAAGTGTTCTCAACAAGATGTAATGCAACCTTTTGGTCCAGCAGCTGGTTGCCTGAATACAAAAACAAATTCAAATTAGCCCAATCAGTTTAAATTATACCCTAAAAAAGAACCAAACTCCAATCAAGTTTGAATTTAGTATATTGACAATATTAAAAACCAATGACACAATCCGGGCAAACGTCAACAGTTGAGAGAGGACTGCCAAGCCTCCAGCATTTACAGACTGCCCGGAGAATTAGCTCTCTTAAAGGTACCTATAATGATCAGTGAGTTTTGAAACAGAAATTCCTAAGAAGAAGAAAATCTACAGAGAAGATACCAAGAGAAGATTCGACAGCTGGCTGGTTTTGAAATTTGAACGGTGGCTCAGTGGTCAGCACTGCTGCTTCACAGCACCAGGTTCGATTCCAGCCTCGGGTGACTGCCTGTGTGGAGTTTGCACATTCTCCCCGTGTCTGCGTGGGTTTCCTCCGGGTGCTCCGGTTTCCTCCCACAATCCAAAGATGTGCAGGTCAGGTGAATTGGCCGTGCTAACTTGCCCATAGTGTTAGGTACGTTAGTCAGAGGGAATGGATCTTGGTGGGTTACTCTTCAGAGGGTTGGTGTGGACTTGTTGGGCCGAAGGTCCTGTTTCCATAGTGTAGGGAATCTAATCTAATCTAATCGGGGGTTTTATCAGACTAGTATTAGAGAAGGGAAAGTAAAGAATGGAGTTGTAATAGTTATTAGTTAATTATTCTCTGTTAAGAAATAAAGTTGTTACTTTTTACTTTAACTAGTTCTTGGCCTCTCGAATTTTCACAGATTACTGCATGGGATAAACCTGTTCTGTGTTCCTGGTTTAAATTAAGCAGGGGGGGTTTACCCCGTGACGTAACACATGGTAGAATATTCTCCTCAGTATCAATAATATAGAGGCGTTTATGGAGTTGATAGCCCATGGATATGGAGGTGGTGAGATATTTACTTTATTCCTTGGAATGTAAAATATTTTCTTTTGGAATTGCATTGAATCTGAGGAGTGTTCAAGGTGCACATTGACTGAATGGCTATGGAGGATACATCGGAGACATAGAAGTGTCTTGGAAGAAATAGAGTTGGCATGGTGTGATCTGGAGATCTTGGGTTGGTCAGGAGGTGGTAGGTGAAGCTGAGGGAAGTGAGAAAGGAGCTTTAGTGTTGCACAAACACTGTCGGATGCTGGTATATTGTGATGAGGAACTGAGGTAGGTGTTTTAACTAACCCACCTCCACACTCACAAACCATACAACAAACCCAATGCTGGTGTGAAAAGGCAATAGTAACATGTGAAGTCAGGTATGGGTCAGGTCTGTGTGCACAGAACTGAGTTTTCTTGAGGCTAGAGGAAGATTTATCTCTGGGCCTTGGTTTAACATCTAATCCAATGGATGGCACCTTCAACAGGGCATCTCCCAAAGTTCCACATGAGAATCAGCTGAGTTTACTTACAGGCCCTAGTGTGGGACTGAAAGCCATAACCTTCAAAATCAGATATGCAAGAAATCTCCCAATGAAACAATGCTGACAACTGAAACTCTATTCTGCAATCTACCATATATACGCTGTATAATAAGAGACCTCCTTGAATCAAGATAGGAACACAGAGAACGTTTTACATCACCATCTCCAAATCACTTGACATCATTATATTTTACAAATGTATTTGTCTAAACCAAGAGTATGCTCAGTGACCAAACCTCCACAATCAGCAGAGACAGAGAATACTATACAGTCATCACCCTCTGAGTGAAGAAATTCTACCTCATTTCATAACTAAATGGTTTACCTCCTCAGCTGAAACTGTTTTCTCTGATTCTAGATCCCAGCTAAGAGTAACATTCTCACCCTGTGGAGCCTTATAAGAATTTTGTATGTGATCATCTCTCATTTTTCTAAACTTTAGAGAATACAGGCACAATTATTTTAATCTCCCTGATTTACTGTGCTTAAATTTTATATTCTGGGATTGATTCACTGTAATTGGTATATGATGACACACAGCACAAAAAGGGAGATTATGACATGCTGCTTAGATGAAAAATCCACCTTTTTATATTCATGCTAAGATCTAAGCCATGCCTATTACAATAATAGTAAATGTTAGAAATTATTAAATTTTAACATTCACCATCTGATTATTACATCTGAGACTTTCACTGGACAGTTTTTTTTGAAAAGGAATAAACCCCATTAGCCTAAAATGGTAGCAGTGGTCATCTGACCACAGATTGAGGAAAATTTTCTGAGGTTCATGTGGAAGTCAGATAAATTGCAATTACTATTTGCATCTAAAGACAGTGAAACCAGGCAACTGAGTCAACATAAAGAATTTCATCACTCCTGTTTAGTTCACACATGTATGATAATTTCAAATAATGGGACATGAAAGGCTGGCCCACCAGTTAGCCAATGGAGCCAGACCCTGGACAACACACTGAACTACTTTTCAACAGCTGCTTTGGAGTAGTAGAGCAGAGAGAAGGAAAAACGAAATCCATCTGTTTCTTCTGTGATCTTGCCAAGTGATGTCTGTGAAATAGCAACTTGGAAAAGCAACCATTCACCAAGGATTCAAAGGTATTTATTGATTCCGCTATTGCTGAAAATGCGAGTCAACAATTAACCAACTGTGGTCTCAATTTAAAATCTTACACCTCAAAGACTCTAAAGACTGAACAGTGTAGCTTTACTTCTTTCTGCCTGTACCACCCTCTTTGAAAAAAAATGTATTAATTGTTTATATATGTGTTTGATGTTGCATTGTCTTTTTTCTTGAGGTTAGTTGATATTAAAATGCCTCCTAATTTCACACAAGACTTGGAGTTTGGCTCTTTCATTTTAATTGAAATGTGATGGCTGCATGCTTACAAGAATTTAAAACAATTGTTGCAACAGACCAAGAGTGCGTTAAAAAGAGGGAAGCCAATTCCTCTCCTCCCCTGGTCATAACCTACGTGTCATTGACTTTGAAGTACTTGTCAGAATATAAAATACACCCTAATGACTTTAGGGTAAAATGCAAGGTGTGGTTTTTTATTGAGTCATGCAGAATGGATTCTTATCATTCTAAATCTGTCAGAATTGCTAAAATTAAAATTAACTTCATGCAACAATCAGCCATTGCTGATGGTTATACATCGACTCTGCTAGAAGTAAGGACCTTGGCTAAAGGCAGAATTAGGTTCACTTCTCATATGCTCCATGATCATGTAAGTAGTTAACACTCCTGAGGTCAGATGAGTAATGTTGTATGTTCCTCCACTGCTAATGCACTTCAGAAAACTGAGCTTCCATCTAAACCTTTGCAAGAGAAATGACTCTCTGGGTGAGGTATTGGAGAACTGCCAGGTCATGGCTCACAGATTGGAATTAATATGCACCTTCAGAAGAATTAGAATATTAACAATATCTGATTCACAAAGCCCAAACAACTTGAGAAACTGGCGTTGTACTGAATACTTAGCTGTCGGTGCTAAACAGAATTTTAAAAATTAGTTTATTGTTGAACAAAGTGCCAAGTAAACATGAAAACTTGGATATGCAATCCACCTTGTATTGTGAGGAGAAAGTGAGGTCTGCAGATGCTGGAGATCAAAGTTGAAACTTTATTGCTGGAACAGCACAGCAGGTCAGGCAGCATCCAGAGAACAGGAGATTCGACGTTTCGGGCACAGGCCCTTCTTCAGGAATGAGCAGAGAGTGTTCAGCAGGAGAAGATAAAAGGTAGGGAGGAGGGACTTGGAGGAGGGGCGTTGGAAATGTGATAGGTGGAAAGAGGTCAAGGCGAGGGTGATAGGTTGGAGTAGGATGAAGGCGGAGAGGTCAAGAAGAAGACTGCAGGTCAGGAAGGCGGTGCCGGGCTGGAGGGATTCGGCTGAGACAAGGTGGGGGGAGGGGGGATGAAGAAACTGGTGAAGTCCAAGTTCATCCCCTGTGGTTGGAGGGTTCCCAGTCGGAAGATAAGACGCTCCTCCTCCGACCGTCGCGTTGTTGTGGTTTGGCAGTGGATGAGTCCAATGACCTGCATATCCTCGGTGGAGTGGGAGGGGGAGTTGAAATGCTGTGCTACAGGGTGGTTGGGTTGGTTCGTCCGGGTGGCCCAGAGGTGCTCTCTGAATCGCTCCGCAAGTAGGCGGCCTGTCTCCCCAATATAGGGGAGGCCACTATCTACTTTTTTTTCTACTATTTATTAATGGGAACTAACTCTAATCCATCCCTAATTGCATAGGTAAGTAATTGGTGACCCACATTCACAAACTACTGAATTACTTATAGTGTTTCTTTCCACATGGGCTTGATACAATGAAATGGCTTGCTAGGCCATTTCGGAGGGTTACAGTGAGTCAACCACATTGCTGTGGATGTTGAGTCAGGTGTTGCCAGAATGGGCAAGGATTCTTTAGAAAAATATGAGCGAACTAGATGGATTCCTATGACAATCCAGTAATTTCATGATCTTTATTCCAGATTGATTAATTTAATATGAACTCACTAGGCTAGGCCTAAGGATCACTCATCCAGAACATCACTACAATGCTACATTTCCTTTGTAATTAAGTGGCAACAATGTCACAATCAAGTTTTTCTACCATGTCAAGTTAATATTTAATTATCAGTAATACTTAATGGGTTCACCATATGGTACAGAAAACATGAAGAAATTTTGACACAAATTGATGCTGAAAATCCAAATTTAAACTTTCTTGAACTTTGAGAGGCTTGGAAATCATAAAACTGACATAATTCCTTAAAGCAATAGGATTAGAAGCAACTTAATGCAAACAGACATAAAGAAATGAATGGGACAAAGACTTGTCAACAGATATTTGAATTTTTCATCAGATTTGGCCCTGGATCTTAATGTAATAATAATGTTGAAACTATTAGCACTCATATTACAGAGTAAACTGAAGTAACATTTGAGGTCTACATTTGTGCAGTTAGATGTGGAATCTAGAAGGTGCTTGCCAGATTGTTGGCTTCAGTTTGCGCTTATACACTGAGGATTGAAATCACCACTATGTATGGACTTAGTGCAAATGCTAATAGTTCCCACTAAAAAAATCCAAGACTTCATTCAGGAATAAATGAGTTATCAACAGCATAACTGATCATTTCTGCTGAAGAGCCTCTCTGATCCTGAAAAACGTTCACTATCTCAGAAGAAAATCAAAGTTGTGGATTTACTCTTTCACAGTTTGTTTTAAATACCTTACTCCCTTAATCCTATCTGTACTTAACTCCAAATTATATTTTCTGCTTTATTCTCTGTGAATCTGAGTGATGATTGATTAGTTGAAGAGCCTCATATATTTTGGATCACCTGGATCCTCTCTGGATCACGTGCCTGGTGACAGGAAGTCTCTACTTTAAAGTTAGTTTTACATTTTGTGGGGTAAGTGTTTGTAAGCTGAATGACAAGCCCTGTTCCTTTGCAACTAATTACATAGAGTCGTGCAGCATGGAAACATGTGCTTTGGTTCAGCCAGTCCATACTGACCATAATCACAAACAAAACAGTCCCACCTACCTGCACTTGGCCCAAATCCCTCCAAACAGTTCTTATTCTTATACTTATCTAAGTGACTTTTAAACATTCTAGCTGAACCTGCATCCACCACTTCCTCTGCAAGTTCATTCCACACATGAACCGCTCTCTGTGTAAAAATGTTGCCCCTCATGTCCTTTTTAAATCTTTGTCCTCTCATCATAAAAATGTGCCCCAAGTCTTGAAATTCCTCACCCTAGCGAAAAGACATCTGCCATTCACTTTATCAATGTCCCTCATAAACCTCTATAAGGTCAGCCCTCAACTTCCTACACTCCGGTGAAAACATCTAGCCCACCCAGCCTTTCCTTATAACTCAAACCCCCCATTCCCTGCTGATCTAGGCCAATGTTAATGGAACCTAGAAGAGAATGTTTTGGCATAGTGACATATTGCATACCCATTTCCATAACTCGCTGTCTTGTTGCTATCTTGCAAAGGTTATTAATGCATGAAAGGAAGCTTTTCAAGGTTTTTTTTGTTCTCTAGGCTGAATATTGATCTGATGCCTAACAATATTGATTAGCACTAAAATAATGCTTATTTGATTACTGTGTACAAAGAGCCTATGGGTCAGTGTTTAGGGAAAGCATATACCAGAGAAATGTTGAAAATCCATAAAAGTTCAAAACTTTTATACGGGGAAATCAACACTCCCTCGTTGAGTTTGAGTTTCGTGGGGAACAGAATTGATTTAACAACACGTTCGAGTGGAATACCGCAGCCCCACTGACGGTATAGTGAGTAAGGTTTCTCGATGAGTCATGTGTGCCGGGTAATTTGTTTTTTTTTGCTTTATAGGAACCAGATAAACACTGGATTTAAAAAAAATCAATAATCTCCACGGGGCGTTCATTCAAACTCCCCTCGTTCCAGCAGTCCCTTGAGCAGTAGTCTATAATGTGTTAAGAACGAAATTGAACCCAAACACCTTCTACCAGTCTCACTTTGCACAAAATCTATATTATTTTGTCCTTGAGTTCAACACCCTCCCTTCCATAATCATAAATGTTTCAAAAATACTTTTTAAATGAGATATAATTATCTTATGTAAGAGTTTCAAAAATCATTTTCCGTAATGTCGAATTCCTAGCGAGCCTTATCCGCAGAAGTGTCCTTAAAGTTGCGAGTCTCTTAAAGACCAGCCTTAATTTCAGTTGCACAAGGGAAATTGTACAATTGATTCAGGAAGCACTGGGCGTGAGTTAAACGAGAGGCGGGATTGGGAACTAACAGGTTGTGGAGAGGAAAGTGCCCGAGGGGTTTGATACCAGAGGGGACTGTACAGCTTTAAGGCAGGTTGGTTTCGGAGCTAGGTAGGGTATTGGCGGAGGGCTGGCTCAGTGAGGGGCAGGGTGTAGGTCTGACAGAGGCGAGGAAGTCAACCTCTCAAAAACAAAACGCGTTTCATTCTTTGCTGCAGGGATTGGGAAAGATGGCGTGTCGGAGAGGGCAGGTGTGGTTACCTGTGTGTAAGTCATGAGGAGGTGGAGAGAGAGAGAGGGAGGGAGGCGAGGACTCCGAGCCATCTTCCGGGAAAGGCGTTTGTGGGGTGGGAGGGGGAGAAAGAAAGGCAGCCTCAGTCCCTGCCAGAGGACATGCTGATCCAGTCTTGGTTAGCGCTGCCCAGTGTGTGACTGAGAGCAGCTCACTCATCCCTCTACCGCCTGGGGTTCCCACTCTTCAACCCTTTTTGTTTTGCTGACAGCCAGCTTTATCAATTTCCAAATTGGTTTCCCAATGGAATAATTTTGCAACTGCCTCGGGTTTGGGTGTTTAAAAATATATATATATATACATCTATAATTTTTAAGTGTAAATGGCAGTGGAAAGGAATGTGGAACAGCAGCAGCAGCAGCAGCAACAATCCTCCGGGGGTAAATTGCCAGCTCCCCGGTGCCGGGATGTGGATGGGACGGTGTTGCCTTTGCTGGGGGGTCTGGGGGGTCTGGGGAGGTACCAGAAGAAGATCCTGCTCCTGACCTGGATCCCCGCTCTCCTGATCGGGCTGAGCCGCAGCTCCGACTGCTTCTTCACCGCCGAGCCGGAGATCCTGTGCTGGGCGAACAGCAGCAGCAGCAGCCGCTTGGCCGGAGCCCCCGGGGGACACGCCGCTCACGCCCTGGTCTCCGCGAACCGGAGCGGCCGGACACTCACCCACAGCGGCGGCGGGGAACGGGCGGCGGACGCCGGCCCCTCCGGGGCCAACAGCAACAGCAGCCAGAGCTGTCGGTGCAAACACCGGGAATACAGGATACCCGCCGCCCTCACCCACAACATCGTCACCAAGGTAACGGGGGGGGGGGGGGGCGGGTTTGGGTCGGGAGAGGGGGATGGGTTTGGGTCGGGAGAGGGGGGTGGGTTTGGGTCGGGAGAGGGGGATGGGTTTGGGTCGGGAGAGGGGGGTGGGTTTGGGTCGGGAGGGGTGAGTGGGAGGGTTTGGGGAGGGGGTGGTGGGTTTGAGTCGGGGGGGTTTGGGTTGGGAGAGGGGGGGGTGGGAGGGTTTGGGTCGGGAGAGGGTGGGTGGGAGGGTTTGGGTCGGGAGAGGGGGGGTGTGGGAGGGTTTGGGTCGGGAGAGGGGGGGTGGGAGGGTTTGGGTCGGGAGAGGGGGGGTTTGGGTCGGGAGGGAGGGGTGGGAGGGTTTGGGTCGGGAGGGAGGGGTGGGAGGGTTTGGGTCGGGAGGGAGGGGGTGGGAGGGTTTGGGGAGGGGGTGGTGGGTTTGAGTCGGGGGGGTTTGGGTTGGGAGAGGGGGGGGGTGGGAGGGTTTGGGTCGGGAGAGGGTGGGTGGGAGGGTTTGGGTCGGGAGAGGGTGGGTGGGAGGGTTTGGGTCGGGAGAGGGGGGGGTGTGGGAGGGTTTGGGTCGGGAGAGGGGGGGGTTTGGGTCGGGAGAGGGGGGGGTTTGGGTCGGGAGGGAGGGGTGGGAGGGTTTGGGTCGGGAGGGAGGGGTGGGAGGGTTTGGGTCGGGAGGGAGGGGTGGGAGGGTTTGGGTCGGGAGGGAGGGGGTGGGAGGGTTTGGGTCGGGAGAGGGGGGGGTGGGAGGGTTTGGGTCGGGAGAGGGGGGGTGGGAGGGTTTGGGTCGGGAGAGGGGGGGTGGGAGGGTTTGGGTCGGGAGAGGGGGGGTGGGAGGGTTTGGGTCGGGAGAGGGGGGGGTGGGAGGGTTTGGGTCGGGAGAGGGGGGGTGGGAGGGTTTGGGTCGGGAGGGAGGGGTGGGAGGGTTTGGGTCGGGAGGGAGGGGTGGGAGGGTTTGGGTCGGGAGGGAGGGGTGGGAGGGTTTGGGTCGGGAGAGGGGGGGTGGGAGGGTTTGGGTCGGGAGGGAGGGGTGGGAGGGTTTGGGTCGGGAGAGGGGGGGTGGGAGGGTTTGGGTCGGGAGGGGTGGGTTTGGGTCGGGAGAGGGGGGGGTGGGAGGGTTTGGGTCGGGAGGGGTGGGTTTGGGTCGGGAGGGGGGGGTGGGAGGGTTTGGGTCGGGAGGGGTGGGTTTGGGTCGGGAGAGGGGGGGTGGGAGGGTTTGGGTCGGGAGGGGTGGGTTTGGGTCGGGAGGGGGGGGTGGGAGGGTTTGGGTCGGGAGGGGTGGGTTTGGGTCGGGAGAGGGGGGGTGGGAGGGTTTGGGTCGGGAGAGGGGGGGTGTGGGAGGGTTTGGGTCGGGAGAGGGGGGGTGTGGGAGGGTTTGGGTCGGGAGAGGGGGGGGGTGGGAGGGGGGTTTGGGTCGGGAGAGGGGGGGTGGGAGGGTTTGGGTCGGGAGAGGGGGGGTGGGAGGGTTTGGGTCGGGAGAGGGGGGGTGGGAGGGTTTGGGTCGGGAGGGAGGGGTGGGAGGGTTTGGGTCGGGAGGGAGGGGTGGGAGGGTTTGGGTCGGGAGGGAGGGGTGGGAGGGTTTGGGTCGGGAGAGGGGGGGTGGGAGGGTTTGGGTCGGGAGGGAGGGGTGGGAGGGTTTGGGTCGGGAGAGGGGGGGTGGGAGGGTTTGGGTCGGGAGGGGTGGGTTTGGGTCGGGAGAGGGGGGGGTGGGAGGGTTTGGGTCGGGAGGGGTGGGTTTGGGTCGGGAGGGGGGGGGTGGGAGGGTTTGGGTCGGGAGGGGTGGGTTTGGGTCGGGAGAGGGGGGGTGGGAGGGTTTGGGTCGGGAGGGGTGGGTTTGGGTCGGGAGGGGGGGGTGGGAGGGTTTGGGTCGGGAGGGGTGGGTTTGGGTCGGGAGAGGGGGGGGTGGGAGGGTTTGGGTCGGGAGAGGGGGGGTGTGGGAGGGTTTGGGTCGGGAGAGGGGGGGGTGTGGGAGGGTTTGGGTCGGGAGGGGGGGGGTGGGAGGGTTTGGGTCGGGAGAGGGGGGGGTGGGAGGGTTTGGGTCGGGAGAGGGGGGGGTGGGAGGGTTTGGGTCGGGAGAGGGGGGGGTGGGAGGGTTTGGGTCGGGAGAGGGGGGGGTGGGAGGGTTTGGGTCGGGAGAGGGGGGGTGGGAGGGTTTGGGGGGGGTGGGAGGGTTTGGGGGGGGTGGGAGGGTTTGGGTCGGGAGGGGTGGGTTTGGGTCGGGAGAGGGGGGGTGGGAGGGTTTGGGTCGGGAGGGGTGGGTTTGGGTCGGGAGAGGGGGGGTGGGAGGGTTTGGGTCGGGAGGGGTGGGTTTGGGTCGGGAGGGGGGGGTGGGAGGGTTTGGGTCGGGAGGGGGGGGGGTGGGAGGGGGTCGGGCGAGGGGGAGGGTGGGAGGGTTTGGGTCGGGCGAGGGGGAGGGTGGGAGGGTTTGGGTCGGGCGAGGGGGAGGGTGGGAGGGTTTGGGTCGGGCGAGGGGGAGGGTGGGAGGGTTTGGGTCGGGCGAGGGGGAGGGTGGGAGGGTTTGGGTCGGGCGAGGGGGGGTGGGAGGGTTTGGGTCGGGAGGGGTGGGTTTGGGTCGGGAGAGGGGGGGTGGGAGGGTTTGGGTCGGGAGGGGGTGGGTTTGGGTCGGGAGAGGGGGGGGTGGGAGGGTTTGGGTCGGGAGGGGTGGGTTTGGGTCGGGAGAGGGGGGGTGGGAGGGTTTGGGTCGGGAGGGGTGGGTTTGGGTCGGGAGAGGGGGGGTGGGAGGGTTTGGGTCGGGAGGGGTGGGTTTGGGTCGGGAGAGGGGGGGTGGGAGGGTTTGGGTCGGGAGGGGTGGGTTTGGGTCGGGAGAGGGGGGGTGGGAGGGTTTGGGTCGGGAGGGGTGGGTTTGGGTCGGGAGAGGGGGGGTGGGAGGGTTTGGGTCGGGAGGGGTGGGTTTGGGTCGGGAGAGGGGGGGGTGGGAGGGTTTGGGGGGGTGGGAGGGTTTGGGGGGGGTGGGAGGGTTTGGGTCGGGAGAAGGGGGTTGGGAGGGTTTGGGGGGGGTGGGAGGGTTTGGGGGGGGTGGGAGGGTTTGGGGGGGGTGGGAGGGTTTGGGTCGGGGAGAGGGGGGGTGGGAGGGTTTGGGGGGGGTGGGAGGGTTTGGGTCGGGAGAGGGGGGGTGGGAGGGTTTGGGGGTGGTGGGAGGGTTTGGGGGGGTGGGAGGGTTTGGGTCGGGAGAGGGGGGGGTGGGAGGGTTTGGGGGGGGTGGGAGGGTTTGGGTCGGGAGAGGGGGGGGTGGGAGGGTTTGGGTCGGGAGGGGTGGGTTTGGGTCGGGAGAGGGGGGGGTGGGAGGGTTTGGGTCGGGAGGGGTGGGTTTGGGTCGGGAGAGGGGGGGGTGGGAGGGTTTGGGTCGGGAGGGGTGGGTTTGGGTCGGGAGAGGGGGGGGTGGGAGGGTTTGGGGGGGTGGGAGGGTTTGGGGGGGGTGGGAGGGTTTGGGTCGGGAGAAGGGGGTTGGGAGGGTTTGGGGGGGTGGGAGGGTTTGGGGGGGGTGGGAGGGTTTGGGGGGGGGTGGGAGGGTTTGGGTCGGGAGAGGGGGGGGTGGGAGGGTTTGGGGGGGGTGGGAGGGTTTGGGTCGGGAGAGGGGGGGTGGGAGGGTTTGGGGGTGGTGGGAGGGTTTGGGGGGGTGGGAGGGTTTGGGTCGGGAGAGGGGGGGGTGGGAGGGTTTGGGGGGGGTGGGAGGGTTTGGGTCGGGAGAGGGGGGGGTGGGAGGGTTTGGGGTGGGTGGGAGGGTTTGGGTCGGGAGAGGGGGGGGTGGGAGGGTTTGGGGGGGGTGGGAGGGTTTGGGTCGGGAGAGGGGGGGGTGGGAGGGTTTGGGGGGGGAGGGGTGGGTTTGGGTCGGGAGAGGGGGGGTGGGAGGGTTTGGGTCGGGAGGGGTGGGTTTGGGTCGGGAGAGGGGGGGGTGGGAGGGTTTGGGTCGGGAGAGGGGGGGGTGGGAGGGTTTGGGGGGGTGGGATGGTTTGGGGGGGGTGGGAGGGTTTGGGTCGGGAGAGGGGGGGTGGGAGGGTTTGGGGGTGGTGGGAGGGTTTGGGTCGGGAGAGGGGGGGTGGGAGGGTTTGGGGGGGGTGGGAGGGTTTGGGTCGGGAGAGGGGGGGGTGGGAGGGTTTGGGGGGGGTGGGAGGGTTTGGGTCGGGAGAGGGGGGGGTGGGAGGGTTTGGGGGGGGGTGGGAGGGTTTGGGTCGGGAGAGGGGGGGGTGGGAGGGTTTGGGGTGGGTGGGAGGGTTTGGGTCGGGAGAGGGGGGGGTGGGAGGGTTTGGGGGGGGTGGGAAGGTTTGGGTCGGGAGAGGGGGGGGGTGGGAGGGTTTGGGGCGGGTGGGAGGGTTTGGGTCGGGAGAGGGGGGGGGTGGGAGGGTTTGGGTCGGGAGGGGTGGGTTTGGGTCGGGAGAGGTGGGGTGGGAGGGTTTGGGTCGGGAGGGGTGGGTTTGGGTCGGGAGGGGGGGGTGGGAGGGTTTGGGTCGGGGGGGGGGTGGGAGGGTTTGGGTCGGGCGAGGGGGAGGGTGGGAGGGTTTGGGTCGGGAGAGGGGGGGTGGGAGGGTTTGGGTCGGGAGGGGAGGGTTTGGGTCGGGAGGGGAGGGTTTGGGTCGGGAGGGGTGGGTTTGGGTCGGGAGGGGAGGGTTTGGGTCGGGAGGGGTGGGTTTGGGTCGGGAGGGGTGGGTTTGGGTCGGGAGAGGGGGGGGTGGGAGGGTTTGGGTCGGGAGGGGTGGGTTTGGGTCGGGAGAGGGGGGGTGGGAGGGTTTGGGTCGGGAGGGGTGGGTTTGGGTCGGGAGAGGGGGGGGTGGGAGGGTTTGGGTCGGGAGGGGTGGGTTTGGGTCGGGAGGGAGGGGTGGGAGGGTTTGGGTCGGGAGGGAGGGGTGGGAGGGTTTGGGTCGGGAGGGGGTGGGTTTGGGGTGGGAGGGTTTGGGTCGGGAGGGGTGGGTTTGGGTCGGGAGGGGTGGGTTTGGGTCGGGAGGGAGGGGTGGGAGGGTTTGGGTCGGGAGGGGTGGGTTTGGGTCGGGAGGGAGGGGTGGGAGGGTTTGGGTCGGGAGGGGTGGGTGGGTTTGGGTCGGGAGAGGGGGGGTGGGAGGGTTTGGGTCGGGAGGGGTGGGTTTGGGTCGGGAGGGAGGGGTGGGAGGGTTTGGGTCGGGAGGGGGGGGGGTGGGAGGGGGTCGGGCGAGGGGGAGGGTGGGAGGGTTTGGGTCGGGCGAGGGGGAGGGTGGGAGGGTTTGGGTCGGGCGAGGGGGAGGGTGGGAGGGTTTGGGTCGGGCGAGGGGGAGGGTGGGAGGGTTTGGGTCGGGCGAGGGGGAGGGTGGGAGGGTTTGGGTCGGGCGAGGGGGAGGGTGGGAGGGTTTGGGTCGGGCGAGGGGGAGGGTGGGAGGGTTTGGGTCGGGCGAGGGGGGGGTGGGAGGGTTTGGGTCGGGAGGGGTGGGTTTGGGTCGGGAGAGGGGGGGTGGGAGGGTTTGGGTCGGGAGGGGTGGGTTTGGGTCGGGAGGGGGGGGGTGGGAGGGTTTGGGTCGGGAGGGGTGGGTTTGGGTCGGGAGAGGGGGGGTGGGAGGGTTTGGGTCGGGAGGGGTGGGTTTGGGTCGGGAGAGGGGGGGGTGGGAGGGTTTGGGTCGGGAGAGGGGGGTTGGGAGGGTTTGGGGGGGGTGGGAGGGTTTAGGGGGGGTGGGAGGGTTTGGGTCGGGAGAGGGGGGTTGGGAGGGTTTGGGGGGGGTGGGAGGGTTTGGGTCGGGAGAGGGGGGGTGGGAGGGTTTGGGGGGGGTGGGAGGGTTTGGGGGGGTGGGAGGGTTTGGGGGGGGTGGGAGGGTTTGGGTCGGGAGAGGGGGGGTGGGAGGGTTTGGGGGTGGTGGGAGGGTTTGGGGGGGTGGGAGGGTTTGGGTCGGGAGAGGGGGGGGTGGGAGGGTTTGGGGGTGGTGGGAGGGTTTGGGGGGGTGGGAGGGTTTGGGTCGGGAGAGGGGGGGGGTGGGAGGGTTTGGGGGTGGTGGGAGGGTTTGGGGGGGTGGGAGGGTTTGGGTCGGGAGAGGGGGGGGTGGGAGGGTTTGGGGGGGGTGGGAGGGTTTGGGTCGGGAGAGGGGTGGGTGGGAGGGTTTGGGTCGGGAGAGGGGGGGGTGGGAGGGTTTGGGGGGGGTGGGAGGGTTTGGGTCGGGAGAGGGGTGGGTGGGAGGGTTTGGGTCGGGTGGGAGGGTTTGGGTCGGGCGAGGGGGGGTGGGAGGGTTTGGGTCGGGAGGGGTGGGTTTGGGTCGGGAGAGGGGGGGTGGGAGGGTTTGGGTCGGGAGGGGTGGGTTTGGGTCGGGAGAGGGGGGGTGGGAGGGTTTGGGTCGGGAGAGGGGGGGTGGGAGGGTTTGGGTCGGGAGGGGTGGGTTTGGGTCGGGAGAGGGGGGGGTGGGAGGGTTTGGGTCGGGAGGGGTGGGTTTGGGTCGGGAGAGGGGGGGGGTGGGAGGGTTTGGGTCGGGAGAGGGGGGGTGGGAGGGTTTGGGGGGGTGGGAGGGTTTGGGGGGGGGTGGGAGGGTTTGGGTCGGGAGAGGGGGGGTGGGAGGGTTTGGGGGGGGTGGGAGGGTTTGGGGGGGGTGGGAGGGTTTGGGTCGGGAGAGGGGGGGTGGGAGGGTTTGGGTCGGGGTGGGAGGGTTTGGGTCGGGAGAGAGGGGGTGGGAGGGTTTGGGTCGGGAGGGGTGGGTTTGGGTCGGGAGAGGGGGGGTGGGAGGGTTTGGGTCGGGAGGGGTGGGTTTGGGTCGGGAGAGGGGGGGGTGGGAGGGTTTGGGTCGGGAGAGGGGGGGTGGGAGGGTTTGGGGGGGTGGGAGGGTTTGGGGGGGGTGGGAGGGTTTGGGTCGGGAGAGGGGGGGTGGGAGGGTTTGGGGGGGGGTGGGAGGGTTTGGGTCGGGAGAGGGGGGGTGGGAGGGTTTGGGGGGGGTGGGAGGGTTTGGGGGGGGTGGGAGGGTTTGGGTCGGGAGAGGGGGGGGGTGGGAGGGTTTGGGGGGGGGTGGGAGGGTTTGGGTCGGGAGAGGGGGGGGTGGGAGGGTTTGGGGGGGGTGGGAGGGTTTGGGTCGGGAGAGGGGGGGGTGGGAGGGTTTGGGGCGGGTGGGAGGGTTTGGGTCGGGAGGGGTGGGTTTGGGTCGGGAGAGGTGGGGTGGGAGGGTTTGGGTCGGGAGGGGTGGGTTTGGGTCGGGAGGGGGGGGGTGGGAGGGTTTGGGTCGGGGTGGGGGGTGGGAGGGTTTGGGTCGGGGGGGGGGGTGGGAGGGTTTGGGTCGGGCGAGGGGGAGGGTGGGAGGGTTTGGGTCGGGAGGGGAGGGTTTGGGTCGGGCGAGGGGAGGGTTTGGGTCGGGAGGGGAGGGTTTGGGTCGGGAGGGGTGGGTTTGGGTCGGGAGGGGTGGGTTTGGGTCGGGAGAGGGGGGGTGGGAGGGTTTGGGTCGGGAGGGTTTGGGTCGGGAGGGGTGGGTTTGGGTCGGGAGAGGGGGGGTGGGAGGGTTTGGGTCGGGAGGGGTGGGTTTGGGTCGGGAGAGGGGGGGTGGGAGGGTTTGGGTCGGGAGGGGTGGGTGGGTTTGGGTCGGGAGAGGGGGGGTGGGAGGGTTTGGGTCGGGAGGGGTGGGTTTGGGTCGGGAGGGAGGGGTGGGAGGGTTTGGGTCGGGAGGGGTGGGTGGGTTTGGGTCGGGAGGG
Organism: Chiloscyllium plagiosum; assembly: GCF_037043375.1. Classification (NCBI taxonomy): domain Eukaryota; kingdom Metazoa; phylum Chordata; class Chondrichthyes; order Orectolobiformes; family Hemiscylliidae; genus Chiloscyllium; species Chiloscyllium plagiosum. The sequence continues at coordinate 16,798,362 of NW_028270172.1, forward strand.
GTGGGTTTGGGTCGGGAGGGAGGGGTGGGAGGGTTTGGGTCGGGAGGGAGGGGTGGGAGGGTTTGGGTCGGGAGGAGGGGGTGGGAGGGTTTGGGTCGGGAGGGAGGGGGGTGGGAGGGTTTGGGTCGGGAGAGGGGGGGTGGGAGGGTTTGGGTCGGGAGGGAGGGGTGGGAGGGTTTGGGTCGGGAGAGGGGGGGGTGGGAGGGTTTGGGTCGGGAGGGGTGGGTTTGGGTCGGGAGAGGGGGGGTGGGAGGGTTTGGGTCGGGAGGGGTGGGTTTGGGTCGGGAGGGGGGGGTGGGAGGGTTTGGGTCGGGAGGGGTGGGTTTGGGTCGGGAGGGAGGGGTGGGAGGGTTTGGGTCGGGAGGGGTGGGTTTGGGTCGGGAGGGGTGGGTTTGGGTCGGGAGGGAGGGGTGGGAGGGTTTGGGTCGGGAGGGAGGGGTGGGAGGGTTTTGATCGGGAGGGGTGGGTTTGGATCGGGAGGGAGGGGTGGGAGGGTTTGGGTCGGGGGGGGTGGGTTTGGGTCGGGAGGGAGGGGTGGGAGGGTTTGGGTCGGGGGGGTGGGTGGGTTTGGGGTGGGAGGGTTTGGGTCGGGGGGTGGGTTTGGGTCGGGCGAGGGGGGGGTGGGAGGGTTTGGGTCGGGAGGGGTGGGTTTGGGTCGGGAGAGGGGGGGTGGGAGGGTTTGGGTCGGGAGGGGTGGGTTTGGGTCGGGAGAGGGGGGGTGGGAGGGTTTGGGTCGGGAGAGGGGGGGTGGGAGGGTTTGGGTCGGGAGGGGTGGGTTTGGGTCGGGAGAGGGGGGGTGGGAGGGTTTGGGTCGGGAGGGGTGGGTTTGGGTCGGGAGAGGGGGGGGTGGGAGGGTTTGGGTCGGGAGAGGGGGGGGTGGGAGGGTTTGGGGGGGTGGGAGGGTTTGGGGGGGGTGGGAGGGTTTGGGTCGGGAGAGGGGGGGTGGGAGGGTTTGGGGGGGGTGGGAGGGTTTGGGGGGGGTGGGAGGGTTTGGGTCGGGAGAGGGGGGGTGGGAGGGTTTGGGTCGGGGTGGGAGGGTTTGGGTCGGGAGAGAGGGGGGTGGGAGGGTTTGGGTCGGGAGGGGTGGGTTTGGGTCGGGAGAGGGGGGGTGGGAGGGTTTGGGTCGGGAGGGGTGGGTTTGGGTCGGGAGAGGGGGGGTGGGAGGGTTTGGGTCGGGAGAGGGGGGGTGGGAGGGTTTGGGGGGGTGGGAGGGTTTGGGGGGGGGTGGGAGGGTTTGGGTCGGGAGAGGGGGGGTGGGAGGGTTTGGGGGGTGTGGGAGGGTTTGGGTCGGGAGAGGGGGGGGTGGGAGGGTTTGGGGGGGGTGGGAGGGTTTGGGGGGGGTGGGAGGGTTTGGGTCGGGAGAGGGGGGGGTGGGAGGGTTTGGGGGGGGGTGGGAGGGTTTGGGTCGGGAGAGGGGGGGGTGGGAGGGTTTGGGGGGGGTGGGAGGGTTTGGGTCGGGAGAGGGGGGGGGTGGGAGGGTTTGGGGCGGGTGGGAGGGTTTGGGTCGGGAGGGGTGGG